>NW_027621004.1:32500-54349 GCF_964198595.1 Lampetra fluviatilis
ACAACCACAACTACCACCACAACTACAACCGCCGCCACCACCACAACCACCACCACAACCACCACCACAACTACAACCGCCGCCACCACCACAACCACCACCACAACCACCACCACAACCACCACCACAACCACAACTACCACCACAACCACAACCACCACCACCACAACCACCACCACAACCACAACTACCACCACAACCACCACCACAACCACCACCACAACCACCACCACCACAAGCACCACCACAACCACAACCACCACCACCACAACCACCACCACAACCACAACTACCACCACAACCACCACCACAACCACCACCACCACAACCACCACCACAACCACAACCACCACAACCACTACCACCACAGCGCGTGGATTTGTAGCGTTAATTTTAATTCGTGTTGCTGGTGACTTCGTGTTGTTCGTATCGGAATTGCCTCCAGCGCTGCTGCTGCTGCTGCTGGCGGCGGCAATGAAAGTTGTCTACAAGTCAAAAGTCTGTCCACTCTCCTCTGTCTCTTACTCTCTCTGTCTCTCTGTCTTTATCTAATGTCTCTCTGTCTCTGTCTCTCTCCTTGTCTCTCAGTCTCTCATCTCTCTCCTCTGTATCTCTCCACTGTCTCTCTGTCTCTGTCTCTCTCCTCTGTCTCTCTCCTCTGTCTCTCTGTCTCTGTCTCTCTCCTTGTCTCTCTCCTCTGTCTCTCTGTCTCTGTCTCTCTCCTCTGTCTCTCTCCTCTGTCTCTCTCCACTGTCTCTCTCCTCTGTCTCTCTCCTTGTCTCTCTCCTCTGTCTCTCTCCTCTGTCTCTCTCCTCTGTCTCTCTCCTCTGTCTCTCTCCTCTGTCTCTCTCCTCTGTCTCTCTCCTCTGTCTCCCTCCTCTGTCTCTCTCCTCTGTCTCCCTCCTCTGTCTCTCTGTCTCTGTCTCTCTCCTCTGTCTCTCTCCTCTGTCTCTCTCCACTGTCTCTCTCCACTGTCTCTCTCCTCTGTCTCTCTCCTCTGTCTCTCTCCTCTGTCTCTCTCCTCTGTTTCTCTCCTTGTCTCTCTCCTCTGTCTCTCTCCTCTGTCTCTCTCCTCTGTCTCTCTCCTCTGTCTCTCTCCTCTGTCTCTCTCCTCTGTCTCTCTCCACTGTCTCTCTCCTCTGTCTCTCTCCTCTGTCTCTCTCCTCTGTCTCTCTCCTCTGTCTCTCTCCCCTGTCTCTCTCCCCTGTCTCTCTCCTCTGTCTCTCTCCTCTGTCTCTCTGTCTCTGTCTCTCTCCTCTGTCTCTCTCCTCTGTCTCTCTCCTCTGTCTCTCTGTCTCCCTCCTCTGTCTCTCTCCTCTGTCTCTCTCCTCTGTCTCTCTCCTCTGTCTCTCTCCTTGTCTCTCTCCTCTGTCTCTCTCCTCTGTCTCTCTCCTTGTCTCTCTCCTGTCTCTCTCCTCTGTCTCTCTCCTCTGTCTCTCTCCTCTGTCTCTCTCCTCTGTCTCTCTCCACTGTCTCTCTCCTCTGTCTCTCTCCTCTGTCTCTCTCCTCTGTCTCTCTCCCCTGTCTCTCTCCTCTGTCTCTCTCCTCTGTCTCTCTGTCTCTGTCTCTCTCCTCTGTCTCTCTCCTCTGTCTCTCAGTCTCTCATCTCTCTCCTCTGTCTCTCTGTCTCTGTCTCTCTCCTCTGTCTCTCTGTCTCTGTCTCTCTCCTTGTCTCTCAGTCTCTCATCTCTCTCCACTGTCTCTCTGTCTCTGTCTCTCTCCTCTGTCTCTCTCCTCTGTCTCTCTCCACTGTCTCTCTCCTCTGTCTCTCTCCTTGTCTCTCTCCTCTGTCTCTCTCCTCTGTCTCTCTGTCTCTCTCCTCTGTCTCTCTCCTCTGTCTCTCTGTCTCTCTCCTCTGTCTCTCTCCTCTGTCTCCCTCCTCTGTCTCTCTCCTCTGTCTCCCTCCTCTGTCTCTCTGTCTCTGTCTCTCTCCTCTGTCTCTCTCCTCTGTCTCTCTCCACTGTCTCTCTCCACTGTCTCTCTCCTCTGTCTCTCTCCTCTGTCTCTCTCCTCTGTCTCTCTCCACTGTCTCTCTCCTCTGTCTCTCTCCTTGTCTCTCTCCTCTGTCTCTCTCCTCTGTCTCTCTGTCTCTGTCTCTCTCCTCTGTCTCTCTCCTCTGTCTCTCTCCTCTGTCTCTCTGTCTCCCTCCTCTGTCTCTCTCCTCTGTCTCTCTCCTCTGTCTCTCTCCTCTGTCTCTCTCCTTGTCTCTCTCCTGTCTCTCTCCTCTGTCTCTCTCCTCTGTCTCTCTCCTCTGTCTCTCTCCTCTGTCTCTCTCCACTGTCTCTCTCCTCTGTCTCTCTCCTCTGTCTCTCTCCTCTGTCTCTCTCCCCTGTCTCTCTCCTCTGTCTCTCTCCTCTGTCTCTCTGTCTCTGTCTCTCTCCTCTGTCTCTCTCCTCTGTCTCTCAGTCTCTCATCTCTCTCCTCTGTCTCTCTGTCTCTGTCTCTCTCCTCTGTCTCTCTGTCTCTGTCTCTCTCCTTGTCTCTCAGTCTCTCATCTCTCTCCACTGTCTCTCTGTCTCTGTCTCTCTCCTCTGTCTCTCTCCTCTGTCTCTCTCCACTGTCTCTCTCCTCTGTCTCTCTCCTTGTCTCTCTCCTCTGTCTCTCTCCTCTGTCTCTCTGTCTCTCTCCTCTGTCTCTCTCTTCTGTCTCTCTGTCTCTCTCCTCTGTCTCTCTCCTCTGTCTCCCTCCTCTGTCTCTCTCCTCTGTCTCCCTCCTCTGTCTCTCTGTCTCTGTCTCTCTCCTCTGTCTCTCTCCTCTGTCTCTCTCCACTGTCTCTCTCCACTGTCTCTCTCCTCTGTCTCTCTCCTCTGTCTCTCTCCTCTGTCTCTCTCCTCTGTCTCTCTCCTTGTCTCTCTCCTCTGTCTCTCTCCTCTGTCTCTCTCCTCTGTCTCTCTCCTCTGTCTCTCTCCTCTGTCTCTCTCCACTGTCTCTCTACTCTGTCTCTCTCCTCTGTCTCTCTCCTCTGTCTCTCTCCTCTGTCTCTCTCCCCTGTCTCTCTCCTCTGTCTCTCTCCTCTGTCTCTCTGTCTCTGTCTCTCTCCTCTGTCTCTCTCCTCTGTCTCTCTCCTCTGTCTCTCTGTCTCCCTCCTCTGTCTCTCTCCTCTGTCTCTCTCCTCTGTCTCTCTCCTCTGTCTCTCTCCTCTGTCTCTCTCCTTGTCTCTCTCCTCTGTCTCTCTCCTCTGTCTCTCTCATCTGTCTCTCTCCTCTGTCTCTCTCCTCTGTCTCTCTCCACTGTCTCTCTCCTCTGTCTCTCTCCTCTGTCTCTCTCCTCTGTCTCTCTCCCCTGTCTCTCTCCTCTGTCTCTCTCCTCTGTCTCTCTGTCTCTGTCTCTCTCCTCTGTCTCTCTCCTCTGTCTCTCTCCTCTGTCTCTCTGTCTCCCTCCTCTGTCTCTCTCCTCTGTCTCTCTCCTCTGTCTCTCTCCTCTGTCTCTCTCCTTGTCTCTCTCCTCTGTCTCTCTCCTCTGTCTCTCTCCTCTGTCTCTCTCCTCTGTCTCTCAGTCTCTCATCTCTCTCCTCTGTCTCTCTCCTCTGTCTCTCTCCTCTGTCTCTCTCCTCTGTCTCTCTCCTCTGTCTCTCAGTCTCTCATCTCTCTCCTCTGTCTCTCTGTCTCTGTCTCTCTCCTCTGTCTCTCTGTCTCTGTCTCTCTCCTTGTCTCTCAGTCTCTCATCTCTCTCCACTGTCTCTCTGTCTCTGTCTCTCTCCTCTGTCTCTCTCCTCTGTCTCTCTCCACTGTCTCTCTCCTCTGTCTCTCTCCTTGTCTCTCTCCTCTGTCTCTCTCCTCTGTCTCTCTGTCTCTCTCCTCTGTCTCTCTCCTCTGTCTCTCTCCTCTGTCTCTCTCCTCTGTCTCTCTCCTCTGTCTCCCTCCTCTGTCTCTCTCCTCTGTCTCCCTCCTCTGTCTCTCTGTCTCTGTCTCTCTCCTCTGTCTCTCTCCTCTGTCTCTCTCCACTGTCTCTCTCCTCTGTCTCTCTCCTCTGTCTCTCTCCTCTGTCTCTCTCCTCTGTCTCTCTCCTTGTCTCTCTCCTCTGTCTCTCTCCACTGTCTCTCTCCTCTGTCTCTCTCCTCTGTCTCTCTCCTCTGTCTCTCTCCTCTGTCTCTCTCCTCTGTCTCTCTCCACTGTCTCTCTACTCTGTCTCTCTCCTCTGTCTCTCTCCTCTGTCTCTCTCCTCTGTCTCTCTCCCCTGTCTCTCTCCTCTGTCTCTCTCCTCTGTCTCTCTCCTTGTCTCTCTCCTCTGTCTCTCTCCTCTGTCTCTCTCCTCTGTCTCTCTCCTCTGTCTCTCTCCACTGTCTCTCTCCTCTGTCTCTCTCCTCTGTCTCTCTCCTCTGTCTCTCTCCTCTGTCTCTCTCCCCTGTCTCCCTCCTCTGTCTCTCTCCTCTGTCTCTCTCCTCTGTCTCTCTCCTCTGTCTCTCTCCTTGTCTCTCTCCTCTGTCTCTCTCCTCTGTCTCTCTCCTCTGTCTCTCTCCTCTGTCTCTCTCCTTGTCTCTCTCCTCTGTCTCTCTCCTTGTCTCTCTCCTTGTCTATCTCCTCTGTCTCTCTCCTCTGTCTCTCTCCTCTGTCTCTCTCCTCTGTCTCTCTCCTCTGTCTCTCTCCTCTGTCTCTCTCCTCTGTCTCTCTCCACTGTCTCTCTCCTTGTCTCTCTCCTCTGTCTCTCTCCTTGTCTCTCTCCTTGTCTCTCTCCTCTGTCTCTCTCCTTGTCTCTCTCCTCTGTCTCTCTCCTTGTCTCTCTCCTCTGTCTCTCTCCTCTGTCTCTCTCCACTGTCTCTCTCCTCTGTCTCTCTCCTCTGTCTCTCTCCTCTGTCTCTCTCCTTGTCTCTCTGCTCTGTCTCTCTCCTTGTCTCTCTCCTCTGTCTCTCTCCTCTGTCTCTCTCCTCTGTCTCTCTCCTCTGTCTCTCTCCTCTGTCTCTCTGCTCTGTCTCTCTCCTTGTCTCTCTCCTCTGTCTCTCTCCTCTGTCTCTCTCCTCTGTCTCTCTGTCTCTGTCTCTCTCCTCTGTCTCTCTTTATTTTACGATCAGAGATAACAAGAAGGTGTGCGGTGTAGTCGGCACTTTGCTTCGTTCATCATTTCGTTTTTTTGTTTTTTTGTAATGCTTTGCTTTGTGTACCCCCCCCACCATTACCCCCCTCTCTCTCGACACACACACACAGACACAGACAGACACAGACAGAGACAGACAGAGACAGACAGAGGAGAGGGGAGAGACAGCGGAGAGTGGAGAGAGAGAGAGGGCGTCTGCGTGCGTGTGAAAGCGAGGGCAGAGAAATTGGTGCGGGGGGCAGTTTGAAGACTGAGAGGTTTGGGAACAATTCGCGTGCGAGCCTCCATCTCTCTCTCGATCGAGAAGGAAGGTTGCGACGGGCTATATATACACGTTCTATATTGTGTGCGCTCTACAAAACATTCACACAAAGGGAGAAAGGGAGAGAGAGAGACGCACTTTTTGTACGGAAAAAAAAGACAAGTGGAATGTTTTTTGGCAAGGTTGAACAAAAAAAAATCAACGTTTTTCTGGAAGACCGCGAAATTTCATTTGAGTGGACAGGATTATTTTGTTGTTGTCGCGGTGGCTAGGAGATGTTGACTACCTCGCCTGGTAGGCAGGAGGTCGTGGGTTCGATCCCGACCCTGACGACGCCTGCTGCTGTATATTTGGAGTTTGCGTGTCTCTCTCTGTCATCATCATCATAATCACGGTGGCTAGGAGATGTTAACTACCACCCTACACGCACACACACAAAGCACGCACACACACGCCACACACACACCGCACGCACACACACCGCACACACACACACACCACACACCACACACACACACCACACACACCACACGCACACCACACACACACACACACCACACACGCACACACACAAAGCACGCACACACACGCCACACACACACCGCACGCACACACACCGCACACACACACACACCACACACCACACACACACACACACCACACACACCACACGCACACCACACACACACACACACCACACACGCACACACACAAAGCACGCACACACACACCACACACACACACACACCACACACCACACACACACACACACCACACACACCACACGCACACACACACCACACACACACACACACACCACACACGCACACACACAAAGCACGCACACACACACCACACACACACCGCACGCACACACACCGCACACACACCACACACACACACCGCACACACACCACACACACACACACACCACACGCACACACACACCACACACACACACCACACACGCACACACACACCACACGCACACACACACCACACACACACACACACCACACGCACACACACACCACACACACACCGCACGCACACACACACCGCACGCACACCCCACACGCACACACACACACACCGCACGCACACACACCGCACACACACCACACACACACACCGCACACACACCACACACACACACACACCACACGCACACACACACCACACACACACACCCCACACGCACACACACACCACACGCACACACACACCACACACACACACACCACACGCACACACACACCACACACACACCGCACGCACACACACACCGCACGCACACACACCGCACACACACCACACACACACACCGCACACACACCACACACACACACACCACACACACACACCACACACCACACACACACACCCCACACGCACACACACACCACACACCACACGCACACACACACACCGCACGCACACACACCACACGCACACACACACCACACACACACCACACACCACACACACACACACACCACACGCACACACACCACACGCACACACACACACCACACGCACACACACCGCACGCACACACACCACACACACTCCGCACACACACACCCCACACACACACCACACACACACACCACACACACACACACACACCACACACACACCCCACACACACACACACACACTACACACACACACCACACGCACACACACACCACACACACACACACACCACACACACACACACCACACGCACACACACACCACACGCACACACACCGCACGCACACACACACCACACACACACCCCACCACACACACACCGCACGCACACACACACCACACGCACACACACACCACACACCCCACCACACACACACCGCACGCACACACACACCACACGCACACACACACCACACACACACCCCACCACACACACACCGCACGCACACACACACCCCACCACACACACACCGCACGCACACCAACTCGGTATTAACCAGTGGCAAGTCGTCCGTGCCGGTGTCGGATTGTGTGTCCTGCGGTGCGTGTGGTGTGTGTGGTGTGTGTGTGTGTGTGCGTGCGGGGTGTGTGTGCGTGCGGGGTGTGTGTGGTGTGTGTGTGTGGTGTGTGTGTGTGGTGTGTGTGTGTGTGTGTGGTGTGTGTGTGTGTGTGGTGTGTGTGTGTGGTGTGTGTGTGTGTGGTGTGTGTGTGTGGTGTGTGTGTGTGTGGTGTGTGTGTGTGTGTGCGTGCGGGGTGTGTGTGCGTGCGGGGTGTGTGTGGTGTGTGTGTGTGGTGTGTGTGTGTGGTGTGTGTGTGTGGTGTGTGTGTGTGTGGTGTGTGTGTGTGTGGTGTGTGTGTGTGTGTGTGTGTGTGTGTGTGTGTGTGTGTGTGTGTGTGTGTGTGTGTGGTGTGTGTGTGTGTGTGGTGGTGTGGGTGTGTGTGTGTGTGTGGTGTGTGTGTGTGGTGTGTGTGTGTGTGGGGTGTGTGTGTGGTGTGTGTGTGTGGTGTGTGTGTGTGTGGTGTGTGTGTGTGGTGTGTGTGTGTGTGTGGTGTGTGTGTGTGGGGTGTGTGTGTGGTGTGTGTGTGTGTGGTGTGCGTGTGCGGGGTGTGTGTGCGTGTGCGGTGTGTGTGTGGTGTGTGTGTGTGTGCGTGTGGGGTGTGTGTGTGTGTGGTGTGTGTGTGCGGGGTGTGTGTGCGTGTGGGGTGTGTGTGCGTGTGGAGTGTGTGTGTGGTGTGTGTGTGTGTGTGTGGTGTGTGTGTGTGGTGTGTGTGTGCGTGCCGGGTGTGTGTGGTGTGTGTGTGTGTGGTGTGTGTGTGTGGTGTGTGTGTGCGTGCGGGGTGTGTGTGCGTGTGCGTGTGGGGTGTGTGTGCGTGCGGGGTGTGTGTGTGTGTGCGTGTGCGTGTGGGGTGTGTGTGCGTGCGGGGTGTGTGTGCGTGTGCGTGTGGGGTGTGTGTGCGTGTGTGGTGTGTGTGTGTGTGCGTGTGGGGTGTGTGTGCGTGCGGGGTGTGTGTGCGTGTGCGTGTGGTGTGTGTGTGCGTGCGGAGTGTGTGTGCGTGTGGGGTGTGTGTGCGTGTGTGGTGTGTGTGCGTGTGGGGTGTGTGTGCGTGCGGGGTGTGTGTGCGTGTGCGTGTGTGTGCGTGTGGGGTGTGTGTGCGTGCGGGGCGTGTGTGCGTGTGTGCGTGCGGGGTGTGTGTGCGTGTGGTGTGTGTGTGGTGTGTGTGTGGTATGTGTGCGTGCGGGGTGTGTGTGCGTGTGGGGTGTGTGTCCTGCTGTGTGTTTTGTGTGTCCGGGTTAAGCGAAGAGGAGGAGGAGGGGGAGGGATTTTAAAGTGGCGATGTGGGGCCACTCGTGATGCCATTAGAGAGACGTGCGCAGAGAGAGAGAGTGTGAGAGAGAGTGTGAGAGAGCGAGCGAGCGAGTGAACGAGAGAGTGAGCGAGAGAGTGAGTGACCGAGAGGGTGAGCGAGAGGGTGAGAGAGCGAGCGAGCGAGTGAGCGAGAGAGTGAGCTGGTGAGCGAGAGGGTGAGCGAGAGTGTGAGAGAGCGAGTGAGCGAGAGAGTGAGCGAGAGGTGGGGCTTTACATAAAGCAAAGTTTAAAAATGTTAATTAAAATTTTTTTTAACGAAATGATGAACGAAGCAAAGTGCCGAATACACCGAGCATCTTCTTGTTTCCACTGATCGTAAAAAAAAAGAAAAGATATGAGAGAGAGAGTGCGAGATGGAGGAGGCCGTGTGCTCGGTGGCAAGGGAGCTCTGCATGCTGATGTGAGCTACACGTCGGAGGCCGTCGGACTGCGAGAAGAGCTGCGTGCAGAACGAGAGAGAGCGAGAGAGAGAGCGAGAGAGTGAGAGAGTGAGCGAGCGAGTGAGTGAGCGAGAGGGTGAGCGAGAGGGTGAGCGAGAGAGTGAGCGAGAGAGTGACTGAGAGAGTGAGCGAGAGGGTGAGCGAGAGGGTGAGCGAGAGGGTGAGCGAGAGAGAGAGAGCGAGAGAGCGAGAGAGTGAGCGAGAGAGTGAGAGAGTGAGCGAGCGAGTGAGTGAGCGAGAGGGTGAGCGAGAGGGTGAGCGAGAGAGTGAGCGAGAGGGTGAGCGAGAGGGTGAGCGAGAGGGTGAGCGAGAGGGTGAGCGAGAGGGTGAGCGAGAGAGTGAGCGAGGGAGAGAGCGAGAGAGCGAGAGAGCGAGCGAGAGAGTGAGAGAGTGAGCGAGCGAGTGAGTGAGCGAGAGGGTGAGCGAGAGGGTGAGCGAGAGAGTGAGCGAGAGGGTGAGCGAGAGGGTGAGCGAGAGGGTGAGCGAGAGGGTGAGCGAGAGAGTGAGCGAGAGAGAGAGCGAGAGAGCGAGAGAGTGAGCGAGAGAGTGAGAGTGAGCGAGCGAGTGAGTGAGCGAGAGGGTGAGCGAGAGGGTGAGCGAGAGAGTGAGCGAGAGAGTGACCGAGAGAGTGAGCGAGAGGGTGAGCGAGAGGGTGAGCGAGAGGGTGAGCGAGAGGGTGAGCGAGAGGGTGAGCGAGAGAGTGAGCGAGAGAGAGAGAGCGAGAGAGTGAGCGAGAGAGTGAGCGAGCGAGTGAGTGAGCGAGAGGGTGAGCGAGAGGGTGAGCGAGAGAGTGAGCGAGAGAGTGACCGAGTGAGTGAGCGAGAGGGTGAGCGAGAGAGTGAGCGAGAGAGTGACCGAGAGAGTGAGCGAGAGAGTGAGCGAGAGAGTGACCGAGAGAGTGAGCGAGAGGGTGAGCGAGAGGGTGAGCGAGAGGGTGAGCGAGAGGGTGAGCGAGAGGGTGAGCGAGATAGTGAGCGAGAGAGTGAGCGAGGGAGCGAGGGAGCGAGCGAAAGAGCGAGCGAGAGAGTGAGCGAGAGAGTGAGCGAGAGAGTGAGCGAGAGAGTGAGCGAGCGAGAGAGTGAGCGAGAGAGTGAGCGAGAGAGCGAGTGAGCGAGAGAGTGACCGAGAGAGTGAGCGAGCGAGAGAGTGAGCGAGAGAGTGAGCGAGAGAGCGAGTGAGCGAGAGAGTGACCGAGAGAGTGAGCGAGCGAGAGAGCGAGCGAGAGAGCGAGCGAGAGAGTGACCGAGAGAGTGAGCGAGAGAGTGAGCGAGAGAGTGAGCGAGAGAGTGAGCGAGTGAGCGAGAGAGTGACCGAGAGAGTGAGCGAGAGAGTGAGCGAGAGAGTGAGCGAGTGAGCGAGAGAGTGACCGAGAGAGTGAGCGAGAGAGCGAGCGAGAGAGTGACCGAGAGAGTGAGTGACCGAGAGAGTGAGCGAGAGAGCGAGCGAGAGAGTGACCGAGAGAGTGAGCGAGAGAGCGAGCGAGAGAGTGACCGAGAGAGTGAGTGACCGAGAGAGTGAGCGAGAGAGTGAGCGAGAGAGTGAGCGAGTGAGCGAGAGAGTGACCGAGAGAGTGAGTGACCGAGAGGGTGAGCGAGAGAGTGAGCGAGAGAGTGAGTGACCGAGAGAGTGAGCGAGAGAGTGACCGAGAGAGTGAGCGAGAGAGTGACCGAGAGAGTGACCGAGAGAGTGAGCGAGAGAGTGAGAGTGTGAGCGAGCGAGTGAGCGAGCGAGTGAGCGAGAGAGTGAGCGGGTGAGCGAGAGGGTGAGCGAGAGGGTGAGCGAGAGGGTGAGCGAGAGATTGAGCGAGAGAGTGAGCGAGAGAGTGAGCGAGAGGGTGAACGAGCGAGTGAGCGAGCGAGTGAGCGAGAGAGTGAGCGGGTGAGCGAGAGGGTGAGCGAGAGGGTGAGCGAGAGGGTGAGCGAGAGAGTGAGCGAGAGAGTGAGCGAGAGAGTGAGCGAGAGAGCGAGCGAGAGAGTGAGCTGAGAGGTGGGGGTTTACATAAAGCAAAGTTTAAATTATTTTTTTTAACGAAATGATGAACGAAGCAAAGTGCCGACTACACCGAGCATCTTCTTGTTTCCACTGATCGTCAAAAAAAAAGAAAGAGAGATGGCGAGAGAGAGAAAGCGCTCCGGACACTTCACTGCACCCACACGCTCGACACAGACAAAGGTCTCCCAGGTAGCCCGCGCAAGGACAGGGCTCCGCTTGCGGGGCAAGTGCTGCTTGCTAAGCGATGAAGCTGCCCAATAACAAACAAAACACAAACACACAAAAGCGGCGTCTGTGGGGGCGGTCGTAGCGGTAAGTGAGCAGCCCAGCGTCGAAACCGGCGACCCGAGTTCGATTCCCCACCCAGGGTCTCCGACGATTTTCACGTGAAACTCCGAAGTGGACCCACCTCTAGGTCGGCTCGGCATCGAATGAGTAGCCGCTGCTGTACGCCACAGAAAACAAAACACATCGTCACCCTGACGACGCCTGCTGCTGCTGCTGTATATTTGGAGTTTGCGTGTCTCTCATCATCATCATCACGGTGGCTGGGAGATGTTAACTACCTCGCCTGGTATGCAGGAGGTCGTGGGTTCGATCCCGACCCTGACGATGCCTGCTGCTGTATATTTGGAGTTTTCGTGTCTCTCTCTCATCATCATCATCACGGTGGCTAGGAGATGTTAACTACCTCGCCTGGTATGCAGGAGGTCGTGGGTTCGATCCCGACCCTGACGATGCCTGTTGCTGTATATTTGGAGTTTGCGTGTCTCTCATCATCATCATCACGGTGGCTAGGAGATGTTGACTACTTGGCCTGGTATACAGGAGGTCGTGGGTTCAATCCCATGACCCTGACGACGCCTGCTGCTGCTGTATATTTGGAGTTTGCGTGTCTCTCTCATCATCATCACGGTGGCTAGGAGATGTTGACTACCTCGCCTGGTGTACAGGAGGTCGTGGGTTCGATCCCGACCCTGACGATGCCTGCTGTTGTATATTTGGAGTTTGCGTGTCTCTCTCTCATCATCATCATCACGGTGGCTAGGAGATGTTAACTACCTCGCCTGGTATACAGGAGGTCGTGGGTTCGATCCCGACCCTGACGATGCCTGTTGCTGTATATTTGGAGTTTGCGTGTCTCTCATCATCATCATCACGGTGGCTAGGAGATGTTGACTACTTGGCCTGGTATACAGGAGGTCGTGGGTTCAATCCCATGACCCTGACGACGCCTGCTGCTGCTGTATATTTGGAGTTTGCGTGTCTCTCTCATCATCATCACGGTGGCTAGGAGATGTTGACTACCTCGCCTGGTGTACAGGAGGTCGTGGGTTCGATCCCGACCCTGACGATGCCACAGTGCCGGCATTGGTAGTGTGCTGCTACGCGCTGGCTGCACTTGTCCCCAACATTCTGTTGAGGCTATACGGGGCATCTTTGTCTTTGGTGTGGCGAGGAGGCGTGGTGCTTGTCCACTCACGACCGCCTTTGTCTCTCCGCCTCCACCTCCACCTCCACCACCGTTGCTGCTGCTTGTGCAGTGTTCCTATAAAAATTTTAAGCTTTCGTGAGTGCAGGGATTCATCTTCTTAGTTTTTTTTTAGGTTTTTTCGGTAAAGTCACGTAGAATGGAAGCAATGAAATAATGAAAATAAAACATAACGAAATAATTCTCACTAATTAGAGAATTATTTTATTATGTTTTATTTGTATTATTTTATTTCACTAATTAGAGAATTCTTTTATCATGTTTTATTTTGATTATTTTATTATTTCCATTCTACGTGACTTTACCGAAAGAACCAGGAAGATTTTTACGGTAAAGTCACGTAGGTAAAAACATTTAAATTAATAAAAGTAAAATAAAAATCACGACGTGTCGGAGGCAACACAAGCTTCCGTCTTCAGGTGGAACCGTCACAGCACGATAGCTGTATCAAGTGAGAGAAATTCCATGAAAACAGTCCTTGTATAAATTTCGATTTAAAGCTGCTTTCGTGACTGCAGGGATTCATCTTCTTGGTTCTTTCGGTAAAGTCACGTAGAAGGGAAATAATAAAATAATAAAAATAAAACATAATAAAATAATATAATATAATTATTTAATATAATTTTTTTATTATGTTTTTTTTTTCCATTATTTTATTACTTCCCTTCTACGTGACTTTACCGAAAGAACCAAGAAGGTGAGTCCTTGTATATATACTGGTTGAGGGTGGCAGGAGCCAAGGTAGGCACCTGTATATCATGATTGTGAGGTTCGGTTCGGCTGAAGCAAGCTGTTATTTAACTTTTATAAATTAATTTTTACCCTCGTGACTTTACCCAAAAAAACCTAAAAAAAAATTCCTACCGCGCCAGGTACACCTGTCCGAGACGTGAGATGACCGAGCTGAGATCAGCCTCGGGGAAAATTTGCCCGCTGAAGTCTTCATGAGCTCTTGAACCGCGGGGGGTGTTGTGGGGTGTTGGGATTGAACTCTGGGTGGTTCACGGTCACAAACAACCACCCACCACGACCCCCTTCATTCCCAAATCGCTGGAGCCTTGCCCAGGGCTGTTAGGGCAAGGGCTCTGAACAGGCTGCTCACACAATATAAAAAAAGACACCACACACAGCCACGGACACACACACAGACAAAGATCCCCCGTAAAGACTCAGCAGACTGTAGGGGCAAGTGCTGTTAGCGAGCACCTATGAAGGCCGGAACGGCACACGAGGAGGTGGGTGGCCATCACCACGCCCGGCCGCCTTTGTCTCCCTAGCGTCGATGTTTACACATCGCACCAGGTACTCATTTGAGGCTGAGTCGACCTAGGGGAGGCCCGGGACCGGTTCAGATAATCGTCACCGGTGATTGCCGTGAGCTGGAATCAAACCCGGGTCGCCGGGTTCGTAGCGCAGCGCAGCGCTAACCACTGCACCACCGTTCCCCACACGAACACACACACAGACACGAACACACACACGCACACACACACAGACACGAACACACACAGGAACACACACACACGAACACAGACACACACACGCACAGGAACACAGACACACACACGGACACACACACGCACAGGAACACAGACACACACACGGACACACACACACATAGAACACGGACACATACACACAGACACACACAGGAACACGGACACACAGACACAGGAACACAGACACACACACACAGACAGACACACAGACAGACACACACACACATACAGACACACACACACACACAGACACACACACACACAGACACACACACACAGACACACACACAGACACACACACACAGACACACACACACACACAGACACACACACAGACACACACACACAGACACACACACACAGACACACACACAGACACACACACATACACACAGACACACACACAGACACACAGACACACACACAGACACACACACAGACACACACACACACACAGACACACACACAGACACACACACAGACACACACACACATACAGACACACACACACACACAGACACACACACAGACACACACACAGACACACACACAGACACACACATAGACACACACACACACAGACACACACACACACACAGACACACACACAGACACACACACACAGACACACACACACAGACACACAGACACAGACACACACACACAGACACACACACACAGATACACACACACAGACACACAGACACACAGACACAGACAGACACACAGACACACAGACACACACACAGTGACACACACACAGTGACACACACACAGTGACACACACACAGTGACACACACACACACAGACACACAGACACACACAGACACGCACACAGTGACACACACACAGTGACACACACACACCCACAGACACACACACACACAGATACACACACACACAGTGACACAGACACACACACATACACACACACACAGTGACACAGACACACACACATACACACAGACACACACACAGTGACACACAGACACACAGACACACACACAGACACACAGACACACACACAGACACACACACAGACACACACACACAGACACACACACACAGTGACACACACACACAGTGACACACACAGACACACACAGACACACACACACAGACACACACACAGACACACACACAGACACAGACACACACACAGACACACACACAGACACGCACACAGACACACACACACACAGACACACACAGACACTCACAGACACACACACAGACACACAGACACACACACAGACACTCACAGACACACACACACACACAGACACACACACACAGACACACACACACACAGACACACAACAACAACAACAACCGCCATTCGCCACTAAGTGGCGGTGACGTCACCACGACGCTTGTGCCAGGCCATGTGCACCCTGAGGCCACGTGAAGTGTCGAACGCCCGCTGGCAGGAGGTCACGGGGCAGACCCAGGTGCCACGGGTCGACTGACCGAGATGACCGAGACGAGTGGCTGATGCACCACCTGTGCCCCCTACTGTGCCAACTTGCTGTGCTTTAGCCACCCAGCGCTCCGCTCGTTGTTGTGAGCGTCGCTCCTCCGCCCTCCGTTGTTGTTGGAGGGCGACTGCCTCCAACTGCCCAGTAGCGTCCTTCACGAGCCTCCTCCACTGAGGCCGATCTTGACACCGCTGGTACCAGTCATCGGCAAGTCCACTCAGCTCCACGTCCTCCTGTACCACATCACTCCATCTCTTCTCTAGCCCGTGCCGCGCCCGTTTAGCCCCCTCGATCCGGCCGAACAAAAGCTGTTTAGGCATGCGGTGGCTGGGCATGCGGGCTACATGACCCAGCCAACGCAGCCTTGCCTGCCGGAGGAGCTCACTGATAGGACTTTGCCCAGATCTTTCAAGGACTTGTGAGCTCCTCACACAATCCAGCCTGGTTAAACCCAGGATGGATCGTAGGCAGGCCAGCCTAAATGTTTCCAACCGGCGAAGATGCTCCACTAGGGGGGTCCACGTTTCGCAAGCGTAGAGAAGGGAGGGAATGACCGTGGCCGAGAAGACCTGAAGCTTCGTGCGGAGCGACAGACCAGGTAGCTTCCACACAGCGTTACGCAACCGATGAAAAGATATTGCCGCTCGACTGATTCGGAGTGAGACCTCTGCTGATAAACTGGAGCCGGTCATAAGCACACTGCCCAGGTATGGGAAACTCTCCACTCTCTCCACAACTGCCCCATCACCGATTGGGAGTTGTGGGGGTGGAGTGCCAGATGGTACAAAATACCCAGGCAGGTGCTTAGTTTTGGTGGGGCTGATGGTAAGGCCCCACCTCTTAGTGGCACGCTCCAGTCTCAGCAGCAGCGTCTCCAACTCCTCTTCTGAATGAGCAGCTATTACCAAATCATCGGCATACATAACGTGGTTGACCAATAGGGAGCCATCCCTTGATCGCACCCGGGCGTCGATCAGCCTCCCATTATATCTGTACCAAATGGTAATTCCCCCGGTACAGCTATTGAAGGCTTCACGAACTACGCAGTCGAAATAGATGTTAAATAATGTGGGAGCCAGAGGACATCCCTGTCGCACCCCAAGGTGTACAGGGAAAGGCTCCGACTCCCGGCCACGTAGTTTTACCCGGGCCCGCTCACCATCATGAAGGTCCTTAATGATCGTGAGCAGAGGGTCAGGGACTCCGAAAGCACGAAGAACAACCCAGAGCCCAGTCCGACTGATGGTATCATAGGCCTTGACCAGGTCAATAAAGCAGAGATGTAGGTCTTTTTGGAATTCCCTACACCTCTGCTGTAGCAGACGGACAGAAAATATGGCATCTGTGCAGGACCGCCCTTTCCTGAAACCGCATTGGGGCTCCGCAAGCCTCTCCTCAGCGTGCCTAGCAAGGCGATGTTGAATAATCCTTGCCAGGACCTTACCCGGCACACTGAGGAGTGAGATGCCCCTGTAGTTGTTACAGTCGGTACGGTCCCCCTTCTTAAAGAGGGGGACCACCAGGGCATCCTTCCAGTCCTGCGGAACCCGTCCAGTGGTCCAGACTGTTGTTATGATGTCATATAGGGCAGTCTGTGCACAAACGCCACCCTCCCTCAGCATTTCGCTTGGGAGATCATCTCTGCCCGGTGCCTTCCCTGGTCTCAGACTCCGGATCGCCCTCAGTACTTCCTCAACAGCTGGCACCTCAGCCAGCCACTCACAGGGGGTGACCTCTTCCAATATTTGAGGCACCGCAGCCTCAGCAGGGTTATCCCCACTTTGTGCCATGATGTTTTCCTGGCTGAGAGATTTTCCCTCCCCCAGGACCTCGCAGAAATGCTCAGCAAATCTGCAAACCTGTTCCTGGGGTCGGAGATTGGATCACCGTTTTTTCCTCTAATGATGGTAATAGGTGTGGCGCTGCAGGTTACTTTTTTGATGGAGTTAAATAGTGATTTGTGATCGCGGGCCACTGAGGCAGACTCCATCTCCTCAGCAACCCGCGACCACCACCCATCCTTACAGCGCCTTACGGCTCTCCGAACCTCCGAGCGAAGGCTGCGGTAAACCTCCTCATTCTCTGACGTGGGATGCTGTAGGCGATGAGAGTGGGCCTGTCGCTTTTTCTCAATTAACCTGAACACCTCCTCCGTCAGCCAGGGTTCCCGGGGAGGTCTGGACCGCGTACCCAAAGCAGCCATTGCAGCTGCATGAGTCACAGTCTTAAACCTCGCCCATTTACCCTCGACATCAGGTGGAGTGGGGGACGATGCCAACCCCAGCTGCAAGCGATGATGAAATTCTCGCTTGCAACTTTCATCAGCTAACTTAGACCAGGCCACTTTTGGTTGGAATGGGATCCTGGGTGTACACCCACACACACACATACACACAGACACAGACACACACACAGACACACACACACAGACACACACACAGACACACACACACAGACACACACAGACACACACGCAGACACACACACAGACACACACACACAGACACACACACACAGACACACACACAGACACACACACACAGACACACACAGACACACACACAGACACACACACAGACACACACACAGTGACACACACACAGTGACACACACACACACAGACACACACACAGACACACACACACAGACACACACACATACACACAGACACACACACACAGACACACACACAGACACACACACAGACACACACACATACACACAGACACACACACACACAGACACACACACAGACACACACAGACACACACACAGACACACACAGACACACACACAGACACACACACAGACACACACACACACAGACACACACACACAGACACACACAGACACACACACAGACACACACACAGACACACACACAGACACACACACAGACACACACACACAGACACACACACACAGACACACACACAGACACACACACATACACACAGACACACACACAGACACACAGACACACACACAGACACACACAGACACACACACACACAGACACATACACAGACACACACACAGACACACACACACATACAGACACACACACACACACAGACACACACACAGACACACACACAGACACACACACACAGACACACACATAGACACACACACACACAGACACACACACACACACAGACACACACACAGACACACACACACAGACACACACACACACAGACACACAGACACAGACACACACACATACACACAGACACACACACAGACACACAGACACACACACAGACACACACAGACACACACAGACACACAGACACACACACAGACACACACACACAGACACACACACACAGACACACACACACAGACACACAGACACACACACAGACACACAGACACAGACAGACACACAGACACACAGACACACAGACACACACACAGACACACACACAGTGACACACACACAGTGACACACACACAGTGACACACACACACACAGACACACACAGACACGCACACAGTGACACACACACAGTGACACACACACACCCACAGACACACACACACACAGATACACACACACACAGTGACACAGACACACACACATACACACAGACACACACACAGTGACACACAGACACACAGACACACACACAGACACACAGACACACACACACACAGACACACACACACACATACACACACACAGACACACACACACAGACACACACACACAGTGACACACACACACAGTGACACACACAGACACACACAGACACACACAGACACACACACAGACACACACACAGACACAGACACAGACACAGACACACACACAGACACACACACAGACACACACACAGACACACACACACACAGACACACACACAGACACACACAGACACTCACAGACACACACACAGACACACAGACACACACACAGACACTCACAGACACACACACACACACAGACACACACACACAGACACACACACACAGACACACACACACAGACACACACACACATACACACAGACACAGACACACACACAGACACACACACACAGACACACACACACAGACACACACACACAGACACACACAGACACACACACAGACACAGACACACACACAGACACACACACACAGACACACACACACAGACACACACACAGACACACACACACAGACACACACAGACACACACACAGACACACACACAGACACACACACAGACACACACAGACACACACACAGTGACACACACACAGTGACACACACACACAGACACACACACACACACACAGACACACACACACACAGACACACACACAGACACACACACAGACACACACACAGACACACACACATACACACAGACACACACACACACAGACACACACACAGACACACACACAGACACACACACACAGACACACACACAGACACACACACACAGACACACACACATACACACACAAACACACACACAGACACACATACATACACACAGACACAAACACACACAGACACACACACACAGACACACACAGACACACACACACACACACAGACACACACAGACACACACACAGACACACACACAGACACACAGACACACACACAGACACACACAGACACACACACAGACACACACACACACAGACACACACACAGACACACACACACAGACACACAGAGACACACACACACAGACACACACACAGACACACACACAGACACACAGAGACACACACACAGACACACACACAGACACACACACACACACACAGACACACACACACACAGACACACACACAGACACGCAGAGACACACACACAGACACACACACAGACACACAGAGACACACACACAGACACACACACAGACACGCAGAGACACACACACAGACACACACACAGACACACAGAGACACACACACAGACACACACACAGACACACAGAGACACACACACAGACACACACACAGACACACAGACACACAGACACACACACACAGACACACACACAGACACACACACACAGAGACACACACACACAGACACACACACAGACACACAGAGACACACACACAGACACACACACAGACACACAGAGACACACACACAGACACACACACAGACACACAGAGACACACACACAGACACACACACAGACACACACACAGAGACACACACACAGAGACAAACACACAGACACACACACAGACACACAGAGACACACACAGAGACACACACACAGACACACACACAGACACACAGACACACAGAGACCGTTGAGAGTAATTGGATTGCGGCCAAGCGTGGGGAGTGCGGAGCGGAGAGGGAGCGGGGAGGTGGGGAGGGAGGGGGAGGAGGGGGAGGAGGAGGGGGAGGGGGAGGAGGGGGATGAGGGGGGAGGAGGTGGAGGAGGGGGAGGAGGGGGATGAGGGGGAGAGGAGGAGGGGGGGAGGAGGAGGGGGGAGGAGGAGGGGGGGAGGAGGAGGGGGGGAGGAGGAGGGGGGGAGGAGGAGGGGGGGAGGAGGAGGGGAAGGAGGGGGAGGTGGTGGAGGGGGGGAGGAGGGGGAGGTGGTGGAGGAGGGGAAGGAGGAGGGGGAAGAGGTGGGGAGGAGGGGGAGGTGGTGGAGGAGGGGAAGAGGTGGGGGAGGAGGGGAAGAGGTGGGGAGGAGGTGGAGGAGGGGGAGGTGGGGATGAGGTGGGCGAGGAGGGGGTGGAGGGGAGAAGGGGGAGGGAGGGAGTGGAGTCGTGTGGCATGAAGATGGACGGGGAGAGAGAGTGAGTGAGTGACGTGCGTGAGTAGGTGAGTGAGTGGGTGAGTAAGTGGGTGAGCGGGTGAGTGAGTGAGTGAGTGGGTGAGCATGCCAGTGAGTGGGTGGGTGAGTGCGTGAGAGAGTGAGTGGGTGAGCGAATGGGCGAGTGGGTGAGCTTGCGAGTGAGTGAGTGGGTGAATAAGTGGGTGAGTGCGTTAGTAGGTGAGTGAGTGGGTGAGTGGGTGAGCATGCCAGTGAGTGGGTGGGTGAGTGCGAGAGAGAGTGAGTGGGTGAGCGAATGGGCGAGTGGGTGAGCATGCGAGTGAGTGAGTAAGTGGGTGAATGGGCGAGTGGGTGAGCATGCGAGTGAGTGAGTGGGTGAGTAAGTGGGTGAGTGAGTGGGTGAGTGAGTGAGTGGGTGAGTGAGTGAGTGGGTGAGTGAGTGGGTGAGTGAGTGAGTAGGTGAGCATGTAGGTGAGTGTGTGAGGACGTGTACACACACACACGTACATCCACACGTACTCACACAGACAAAAGACAAAGATAAATAATCC
>NW_027621005.1:0-15000 GCF_964198595.1 Lampetra fluviatilis
TGTTGCTGCTGATGATGATGAGGTGGCTCACATGACACGGAGTGCGGTGCCCATGATGGACCCGATCCTCCTCGCCCCGCTCACCCTCCTCACCGTCCTGCCCCTCACCTCCTCACCGACACAGGGAGTGGTGCTCGCAATCACCATGGTACCCTCACCACTCACTCACCACCCACTCACTCACTCACCCACTCACCACCCACTCACCACCCACTCACCACCCACTCACCACCCACTCACTCACTCACTCACCCACTCACCTCCACCACCCACTCACCACCCACTCACCCGCTCATTCACCCACCCCCCCACTCACTCACTCACTCACTCTCCCACTCACCACCCACTCACCCAGTCACTCAGTCACTCACCCACTCACTCACCCACTCACCCAGTCACTCACCCAGTCACCACCCACTCACCACCCACTCACCACCCACTCACTCAGTCACTCACCCACTCACTCACCCACTCACCCAGTCACTCACCCAGTCACCACCCACTCACCACCCACCTCACCACCCACTCACTCACTCACTCACCCAGTCACTCACCCAGTCACCACCCACTCACCACCCACTCACCACACACTCACCCACTCACTCACCCAGTCACCACCCACTCACCACCCACTCACCACCCACTCACTCACTCACTCACCCAGTCACTCAGTCACTCACCCACTCACTCACCCACTCACTCACCTACTCACCCAGTCACTCACCCACTCACTCACCCACTCACCCAGTCACTCAGTCACTCACCCACTCACCACACTCACTCACCTACTCACCCAGTCACTCACCCACTCACTCACCCACTCACCCAGTCACTCACTCACCCAGTCACCCAGTCACTCACTCACCCACTCACCCAGTCACTCACCCACTCACTCAACCACTCACCACCCACTCACCACCCACTCACCCAGTCACTCACCCACTCACTCACCCACTCACCACCCACTCACTCACCTACTCACCCAGTCACTCACCCACTCACTCACCCACTCACCCAGTCACTCACTCACCCAGTCACCCAGTCACTCACTCACCCACTCACCCAGTCACTCACCCACTCACTCAACCACTCACCACCCACTCACCACCCACTCACCCAGTCACTCACCCACTCACTCACCCACTCACCACCCACTCACTCACCTACTCACCCAGTCACTCACCCACTCACTCACCCACTCACCCAGTCACTCACCCACTCACTCACCCACTCACCCACTCACTCACCCACTCACTCACTCACCCACCCACTCACTCACCCAGTCACTCACTCACCCACTCACTCACTCACCCACTAACTTACCCACTCACTCACTCACCCACACACTCACACAATCACTCACCCACTCATTCACTCATTCACTCATTCACCCACTCACTCACCCACTCACCCACCCACTCACCCGCCAACTAACTCATCCACTCACTCTCCCACTCACCACCCACTCACCCAGTCACTCAGTCACTCACCCACTCACTCACCCACTCACCCAGTCACTCACTCACCCACTCACCCAGTCACTCACCCACTCGCCCAGTCACTCACCCACTCGCCCAGTCACTCACCCAGTCACTCACCCACTCACTCAACCACTCACCACCCACTCACCACCCACTCACCCAGTCACTCACCCACTCACTCACCCACTCACTCACCCACTCACTCAACCACTCACCCAGTCACTCACCCACTCACTCACCCACTCACTCACCCACTCACCACACACTCACTCACCCACTCACCACCCACTCACCCAGTCACTCAGTCACTCACCCACTCACTCACCCACTCACCCAGTCACTCACTCACCCAGTCACTCACCCACTCGCCCAGTCACTCACCCACTCGCCCAGTCACTCACCCACTCACTCACTCACTCGCCCAGTCACTCACTCGCCCACTCACCCAGTCACTCACCCACTCACTCACCCAGTCACCCAGTCACCCAGTCACTCACCCACTCACTCACTCACTCGCCCAGTCACTCACCCAGTCACTCACCCACTCACTCAACCACTCACCCACTCACACACCCACTCACTCAACCACTCACCCAGTCACTCACCCACTCACTCACCCACTCACTCACCCACTCACCACCCACTCACTCACCCACTCACCCAGTCACTCACCCACCCACTCACCCACCCACTCACTCACCCAGTCACTCACCCAGTCACCCACTCACTCACTCACCCAGTCACTCACCCAGTCACTCACCCACTCACTCACTCACCCACTCACCACCCACTCACCACCCACTCACTCACCCAGTCACTCACCACCCAGTCACTCACCACCCACTCACCCACTCACTCACTCACTCACCCAGTCACTCACCCAGTCATCCAGTCACTCACTCACCACCCACTCACCACCCACCCAGTCACTCACTCACTCACCCGCTCACTCACCCACTCACCCACTCACTCACACACTCACTCACCCACTCACTCACTCACCCACTCACTCACTCACCCAGTCACTCAGTCACTCACCCAGTCACTCACCCAGTCGCTCACCCACTCACCCAGTCACCCACTCACTCACCCAGTCACTCACCACCCACTCACCCAGTCACTCACTCACCCAGTCACTCACCCACTCACCCACTCACTCACTCACTCACCCAGTCACTCACTCACCCAGTCACTCACCCAGTCACTCACCCACTCACCCACTCACCCAGTCACTCACTCACTCACCCACTCACCCACCCATCCACTCACCCACCCACTCACCCACCCACCCACTCACCCACCCACCCACTCACTCAATCACCCACCCACTCACCCACTCACCCGCTCACTCTCCCATCCACTCACCCACTCACCCGCTCACTCTCCCATCCACTCAACCGCTCACTCACCCTCCCACCCACTCACTCACTCACTCACCCCCCCACTCACTCACTCACCCACTCACACACCCACCCACTCAACCACTCACCCACACACTCACCCACTCACCCCCCCACTCACTCACTCACTCACCCACTCACACACCCACCCACTCAACCACTCATCCACCCACCCACTCACTCACTCACCGACTCAACCACTCACCCACCCACCCACTCACTCACCCACTCACACACCCACCCACTCAACCACTCATCCACCCACCCACTCACTCACTCACCGACTCAACCACTCACCCACCCACCCACTCACTCACCCACTCACACACCCACCCACTCAACCACTCACCCACCCACTCACCCACTCACCCCCCCACTCACTCACTCACTCACTCACCCACTCACTCACTCACCCACTCACTCACTCACCCACTCACACACCCACCCACTCACTCACCCACTCACCCACCCACCCACTCACTCACCCACTCACTCACCCACTCACACACCCACCCACCCACTCACTCACCGACTCAACCACTCACCCACCCACCCACTCACTCACCCACTCACACACCCACCCACTCAACCACTCATCCACCCACCCACTCACTCACTCACCGACTCAACCACTCACCCACCCACCCACTCACTCACCCACTCACTCACTCACCGACTCAACCACTCACCCACCCACCCACTCACTCACCCACTCATCCACCCACCCACTCACTCACTCACCGACTCAACCACTCACCCACCCACCCACTCACTCACCCACTCATCCACCCACCCACTCACTCACTCACCGACTCAACCACTCACCCACCCACCCACTCACTCACCCACTCACACACCCACCCACTAACTTGTCTGATTTGCCTCCCTCCCGCGTGTCTCCGCATGTCTGTCTCTGCCTGTCTCTGCGTGTCTCTGCCTGCCTCCGTGTGTCTCTGCGTGTCTCTACCTGTCTCCACGTGTCTCTGTGTGTTTCCGCGTGTCTCTGTGTGTCTCCGTGTGTCTCTGTGTGTCTCCGCGTGTCCCCACGTCTCTGCGTGTCCCCGCCTGTCCCCGCCTGTCCCCGCCTGTCCCCGCCTGTCCCCGCCTGTCCCCGCCTGTCCCCCGCCTGTCCCCGCCCGTCTCAGGCTGTCTGCGCGCTCGACCTCTCCACCTACTGCGTCTCCGTGTGCCGGCAAATCGCGTCGCATCTGGGCATCCGAGTCTTCAGCATCAGCTCCGGTGGTGGTGGTGGTGGCGGTGGTGGTGGTGGTGGCGGCGGTGGCGGTGGTGGCGATGGTCACGGCAACGAACGTGACGAACGTGTCGCTGATGACGAGTTGGGGCAGGAGGAGGTGGAGGAGGTGGAGGAGGTGGAGGAGGAGGTGGACACGGGGACACGCAAGCCGTTGCTCGCTCGCGCGCAGTGATTCGGCGGGAGGGGGGGGGAGACGCTGGGAAACTTGATACCTATTTTAACCTGTGAGGTGATGATTGGTTGAACGATGAGAGGTGGGCTGAGCTGTATATACATGTATATTTTATGTGCAGGTGCGCACACGCGCACACACACACGCTTACACACAACAACAACCGCCATTCGCCACTAAGTGGCGGTGACGTCACCACGACGCTTGTGCCAGGCCATGTGCACCTTGAGGCCACGTGAAGTGTCGAACGCCCGCTGGCAGGAGGTCACGGGGCAGACCCAGGTGCCACGGGTCGACTGACCGAGATGACCGAGATGACTGGCTGATGCACCACCTGTGCCCCCTACTGTACCAACTTGCTGTGCTTTAGCCACCCGTCGCTCCGCTCGTTGTTGTGAGCGTCGCTCCTCCGCCCTCCGTTGTTGTTGGAGGGCGACTGCCTCCAACTGCCCAGTAGCGTCCTTCACGAGCCTCCTCCACTGAGGCCGATCTTGACACCGCTGGTACCAGTCATCGGCAAGTCCACTCAGCTCCACGTCCTCCTGTGCCACATCACTCCATCTCTTCTCTAGCCCGTGCCGCGCCCGTTTAGCCCCCTCGATCCGGCCGAACAAAAGCTGTTTAGGCATGCGGTGGCTGGGCATGCGGGCTACATGACCCAGCCAACGCAGCCTTGCCTGCCGGAGGAGCTCACTGATGGGACTTTGCCCAGATCTTTCAAGGACTTGTGAGCTCCTCACACAATCCAGCCTGGTTAAACCCAGGATGGATCGTAGGCAGGCCAGCCTAAATGTTTCCAACCGGCGAAGATGCTCCACTAGGGGGGTCCACGTTTCGCAAGCATAGAGAAGGGAGGGAATGACCGTGGCCGAGAAGACCTGAAGCTTCGTGCGGAGCGACAGACCAGGTAGCTTCCACACAGCGTTACGCAACCGATGAAAAGATATTGCCGCTCGACTGATTCGGAGTGAGACCTCTGCTGATAAACTGGAGCCGGTCATGAGCACACTGCCCAGGTATGGGAAACTCTCTACTCTCTCCACAACTGCCCCATCACCGATTGGGAGTTGTGGGGGCGGAGTGCCCGATGGTACAAAATACCCAGGCAGGTGCTTAGTTTTGGTGGGGCTGATGGTAAGGCCCCACCTCTTAGTGGCACACTCCAGCCTCAGCAGCAGCGTCTCCAACTCCTCTTCTGAATGAGCAGCTATTACCAAATCATCGGCATACATAACGTGGTTGACCAATAGGGAGCCATCCCTTGATCGCACCCGGGCGTCGATCAGCCTCCCATTATATCTGTACCAAATGGTAATTCCCCCGGTACAGCTATTGAAGGCTTCACGAACTACGCAGTCGAAATAGATGTTAAATAATGTGGGAGCCAGAGGACATCCCTGTCGCACCCCAAGGTGTACAGGGAAAGGCTCCGACTCCCGGCCACGTAGTTTTACCCGGGCCCGCTCACCATCATGAAGGTCCTTAATGATCGTGAGCAGAGGGTCAGGGACTCCGAAAGCACGAAGAACAACCCAGAGCCCAGTCCTACTGATGGTATCATAGGCCTTGACCAGGTCAATAAAGCAGAGATGTAGGTCTTTTTGGAATTCCCTACACCTCTGCTGTAGCAGACGGACAGAAAATACACACACACACACACACGCACACACTCACACGCACACACTTACACGCATACACTTACACGCACACACTTACACGCACACACTTACACGCACACACTTACACGCACACACACACGCTTACACACACGTACACACACACACACGCACACACTCACACGCACACACTTACACGCATACACTTACACGCACACACTTACACGCACACACACACGTACACACACACACACGCTTACACACACACGTACACACACACACACGCACACACTCACACGCACACACTTACACGCACACACTTACACGCACACACTTACACGCACACACTCACACGCACACACTCACACGCACACACTTACACGCACACACTTACACGCACACACGCACACACTCACACGCACACACTTACACGCACACACTTACACGCACACACACTTACACGCACACACTTACACGCACACACTTACACGCACACACTTACACGCACACACTTACACACACACACTTACACGCACACACACACGCTTACACACACACGTACACACACACACACGTACACACACACACACGCACACACTCACACGCACACACTTACACGCACACTTACACGCACACACTTACACGCACACACTCACACGCACACACGCACACACTTACACGCACACACTTACACGCACACACTTACACGCACACACTTACACGCACACACTTACACGCACACACACACACGCACACACTTACACGCACACACTTACACGCACACACTTACACGCACACACTGACACGCACACACTCACACGCACACACTCACACGCACACACTTACACGCACACACTTACACGCACACACTTACACGCACACACTTACATGCACACACGCACACGCACGTACACACACACGCACACACTTGCACACACACACTTACGCGCACACACACTGACACGCACACACTTACACGCACACACACACACTTACACACACGCACGTACACACGCACACACTTACACGCACACACTTACACGCACACACTTACATGCACACACGCACACGCACGTACACACACACGCACACACTTGCACACACACACTTACGCGCACACACACTGACACGCACACACTTACACGCACACACACACACTTACACACACGCACGTACACACGCACACACTTACACGCACACACACTTACACGCACACACACTTACACGCACACACACACACACTTACATGCATACACGCGCACGTACACACACACACACTTACACGCACACACGCACGTACACACTTACACACATTGACACACACATAGAGAAAGCTCCCCCATGTAGCCTCTAGCGGGGCTGTACAACGTGCTCATTTGAGGCTGAGTCGACCTAGGGGAGGCCCAGGACCGGTTCAGACAATCGTCACCGGTGTTAGCCGTGAGCGGGAATCGAACTCGGGTCACTGGTTTTGTAGCGCAGCGTCGCGCTAACCGCTACACCCACCACTCCCCACACACAGACTCACACACATGATGTTTTCCTGGCACACACACACACACAGAGACACGCACACACAGAAATAACGACACACACACACACAGAGAGACACGCACACACAGAAATAACGACACACACACACACACAGAGACACGCACACACAGAAATAACGACACACACACACAGAGACACGCACACACAGAAATAACGACACACACACACACACAGAGACACGCACACACAGAAATAACGACACACACACACACACAGAGACACGCACACACAGAAATAACGACACACACACACACACAGAGACACGCACACACAGAAATAACGACACACACACACACAGAGACACGCACACACAGAAATAACGACACACACACACACACAGAGACACGCACACACAGAAATAACGACACACACACACAGAGACACGCACACACAGAAATAACGACACACACACACACACACAGAGACACGCACACACAGAAATAACGACACACACACACACACAGAGACACGCACACACAGAAATAACGACACACACACACACACAGAGAGACACGCACACACAGAAATAACGACACACACACACACACAGAGACACGCACACACAGAAATAATGACACACACACACAGAGACACGCACACACAGAAATAACGACACACACACACACACAGAGACACGCACACACAGAAATAACGACACACACACACAGAGACACGCACACACAGAAATAACGACACACACACACACACAGAGACACGCACACACAGAAATAACGACACACACACACACACACAGAGACACGCACACACAGAAATAACGACACACACACACACAGAGACACGCACACACAGAAATAACGACACACGCACGCACACACAGAAATAACGACACACACGCACGCACACACAGAAATAACGACACACACACACACAGAGACACGCACACACAGAAATAACGACACACACACACAGAGACACGCACACACAGAAATAACGACACACACGCACACAGAGACACGCACACACAGAAATAACGACACACGCACGCACACACAGAGACACGCACACACAGAAATAACGACACACACGCACGCACGCACACGCACATGTGTGATGGTGGTAATTGGGGTTTATCCTGTGTCGGACTAAGCTAATGCCGGGCCTGTAAGATATGTTGAAATAAAAGGGGCCCCAAATGAAATAAAAACACAAATTAGTAAAACATTTCACTCGCACAGAAAGGTATTTGTATTTTTAAATCCTTCATATTAAGTTCGCGCGCTCGCTTGCTTAGGACCGCGCAAATCTTTCGGTCGTTTTTTAAAACCCACTTCCCGTGATCCAATCGAGCTGACATTTTGCTACGCAGACTCGTTGTGCGTGACAATGAATGTTCGTGGGAAAAAAAAAATTCCAAAATTTTACACGGTTTAGGGAATTTTTTTAAAATATTAAATTACCAATTGCTTGATGGTGGCAGGCAATCATCTGACCCATAGGTGGCAGCCATCTCAAGCCAGAGGACGAGAGGACTCTAGCCGCCACGCATATAAAGGATTTATAGTGAAAAACTTTGTTTTTACGGGTTAATTTTTAAATCCTTTATATTAAGTTCGCTTGCTTGCTTGCTTGCGCGCTTACGACCGTGCAAATCTTTCGGTCGTTTTTTAACCCACTTCCCGTGATCCAATCGAGCTGACATTTTGCACGCAGGCTCGTTGTGCGTGACAATGAATGGTCGTGGAAATTTTTTTTTTCCATAACTTTACACTTTTTAGGAAAAAAAAATTTCAATATTAAATTACCAATTGCTTAATGGTGGCAGGCAATCATCTGACCCATAGGTGGCAGCCATCTCAAGCCAGAGGACGAGAGGACTCTAGCCGCCACGCATATGAAGCATTTATAGTGAAAACACTTTGTTTTTACGGGTTAATTTTTTTCATTCGCGATGCAGCCCAGGCAAGTCGAAGGCGGTATAGTACTATAGTCAGAGAGCAAGTGAACCGGAATTGACAGCTTGAAAGCTGCATTTGCTACTTGTGCTACTCGGATAAGCTGGCACTGAGTTTATCTGTGAAGAAGCTACTCGTGGTGGTGATGGGTGGTGATGATGATGACGACGACGACGATGATGATGATGTTTCTGACGACGATGATGATGACGACGACGATGATGATGATGTTGACAATGTTGACGATGATGACGATGACGATGTTGACAATGTTGACGATGATGATGTTGACAATGTTGACGATGATGATGATGATGATGACGATGTTGACAATGTTGACGATGATGACGATGATGTTGACAATGATGATGTTGATGATGATGATGATGTTGATGATGATGACGATGATGATGATGTTAACAATGTTGACGACGATGATGATGATGATGTTGACAATGACGATGTTGACAATGATGATGATGTTGACAATGATGATGATGTTGATGATGATGTTGACAATGATGATGATATTGATGATGATGATGTTGATGATGATGCTGATGTTGACAATAATGATGATGTTGATGATGTTGACAATGATGATGATGTTGATGATGGTGTTGCCGATGTTGACGATGATGACGACGATGATGTTGATGTTGATTCCCGGAACTGGACATGACTCCCCGTGTCCCAACCACCGCGGGTTTGGGATGCACCTGGGTTGACTCGGCCGTAAATCCCCACGGCGTTGGCTCATCGGTTGTAGGTGTTGATTGCGTGTGTTGGGGTGAGCCGTCTAAACAGTCTTAGACCATCGCCACTCTTCTCTGGTTCTAGTTTTTAAAGTTTTCGTGACTGCAAGGATTCATTTTCTTGGGTTTTTTCGGTAAAGTCACGTAGGTAAAAAATTTAAATTAATTTTAATATTAAAATAAAAAAGAATTTTAAAAATTAAAAATAATTAAAAATTAAAAATACTTTTTATTTTAAAAATTAAAAATAATTTTAATTAAAATTAATTTTAATTTTAAAAATTATTTAATTTTAATTAAAATAATTAAAAATTAAAAATAATTTTAAAAATAATTTAATTTTTTTATCTTTTTGGGTTTTTTCGGTAAAGTCACGTAGGTAAAAAATGTAAATTTAAAAAAAAAAATTTAATTAAAAATAAATTTTAATTTAAAAATTCAAAATAAATTTTAATTTAAAAATTACAATTAAATTAATTTAAATTTTTAAAAATTATTTAATTTTAATTAAAATAATTAAAATTAATTTTTAAAATTAAAAATTATTAAAAATTTTTATATTCCTGGGTTTTTTCGGTAAAGTCACGTAGGTAAAAAAATTAAAATTAATTTTAATCAAAGTAAAATAAAAAATACAAATATTCTTATTTGGTTTTTGCGGTAAAGTCACGTGGGTAAAAATTTTAAATTAATAAAAGTAAAATAAAAATATGATTCTTCTTAGGTTTTTTCGGTTAATTTCGGGTAAAATCAATGAAAATGGGGTGTATGCCGATAGCATAGAAATGAGCTGTGATCGAGCAAATCTGAGATCACATTTGGAATCGGCACACAACTGAAATTAGTGTAGAACAGCTGCACAAGTCCAGGCCAGAATTTGGTTGTTTTGTTGTTGAGCAGTGATATTAATTAAAGTTCTACCTTACGTGGCTTTTACCGAAATCAATTTCGATCTGAACCTTTCGTGACTGCAGCAGGGATTCGTATTCTTGGTTCTTTCGGTGAAGTCACGTCTAAAGATAAAATAATAAATTAAATAATAGAATACGACGTTTCGATTGCAACACAAGCAATCATCATCAGGTATAATTTCATTATAATTTCATTATACCTGATGATGATGATGATTGCTTGTGTTGCAATCGAAACGTCGTATTCTATTATTTAATTTAATTTATTATTTTATCTTTAGACGTGACTTAACCGAAAGAAACAAATAATAATTCCTGCTGCAGTCACGAAAGTTCTAAAATTAAGACTGCAGCAGGGATTCGTATTCTTGGTTCTTTCGGTAAAGTCACGTAGGTAAAAAAATAATATTAATTACAATTTTTTTTAAATAATTTTTATTTTAATTAAAATAATTAAAGTTAATGAATTTTAAAAAGAAAGAAATATTTACATTTTTTATATTCCTGGGTTTTTTCGGTAAAGTCACGTAGGTAAAAAATTCAAATTAATTTTAATTTAAAAAATTAAAAATAATTTTAATTAAAAGAATTAAAATTAATTTTTAATTAAAATAATAAAAAATAATTTTTATTTTAAAATTTTAAAATAATTTACATTTTTTTACCTACGTGACTTTACCGAAAAAACCCAAGAACATGAATTTTTAATTATGTTTTATTATTCTATAATTTCCCTTTGCAGAAAGAATCAAAGAGCGTGGATTCGTTCAAGTGACCGAAGCTTCAAATGCAACATTGTGAAGGTTTAGAGAAGATGGGCGTTGCCCCAAGCGCGTCAACAGAGTGGGCGGGGCAACCTATGCTAATGAGGGAAACGACTCGGCAGTTGGTGGCTCTCCACCAATCGGTGCACCTCCCCTCCTCACACCCACACTGCTGGGCGGCTCTGATTGGTGGAGACCCACCAACTGCCAAGTTGCTTTTCTCATTAGCATAGACTGCCCCGCCCACTCTGCTGACGCGCTTGAGGCTCCGCCCATTTCTCTAAACCTTTACAAACGGTTTGACTTCAGAGGCCGGGGGGGACCTCTTTTCCTGATGATCGAAACGTGGATTTTTTTTACATTTTATTTTATTATTTTATTCACCTTATTTTTAATTCTTTTTCTCTCTACGTGACTTTCACCAAAGCACCAACTAATATGAACTTTTGCAGTCGGGAAGGTTTATAGTCAAAATGTAACCGTCGTAGACTCTGTCGAGATTGCCAGTGGGAGTGCGGTTTTTCGATTTTGCGCAGTAAATGTGTTTGGCGAGTGTCTACGTTGCCGTCTCTTTGTGGTTTATCATGCCCTGCAACCCAGCATGTGAGTGGGAGACACGCGGGGAGACACGGAGACACGCGGGGAGACACGTGGAGACACGTAGGGAGACACGGAGACGCGGGGAGACACGTGGAGACACGCAGGGAGACACGTGGGGAGACACGCTTGTTAGAGGCTACCTGGGGGACCTTTGTCTGTGTCTCCTTCACAGGCGATTCTGCTGGCTACTGACAGCACTTGCCCCTACAGCCCTGTTAGAGGCTACCTGGGGGACCTTTGTCTGTGTCTCCTTCAGAGGTACTCGCTAACAGCACTTGCCCCTACAGCCCTGCTAGTGCTAGAGGCTACCTGGGGGACCTTTGTCTGTGTCTCCTTCAGAGGTGCTCGCTAACAGCACTTGCCCCTACAGTCCTGTTAGAGGCTACCTGGGGGACCTTTGTCTGTGTCTCCTTCAGAGGTGCTCGCTAACAGCACTTGCCCCTACAGTCCTGTTAGAGGCTACCTGGGGGACCTTTGTCTGTTTTATCTTCAGACGTCACTTAACCGAAAGAACCAAAGAATTATTCCTGCAAGTCACGAAAAGCTCCAAATTAAGATGGTCCCCCAGGTAGCCTCTAGCAGACTGTAGGGGCAAGTGCAGCAGCTCTGAAGGAGACACAGACAAAGGTCCCCCAGGTAGCCTCTAGCAGGGCTGTAGGGGCAAGTGCAGCAGCTCTGAAGGAGACACAGACAAAGGTCCCCCAGGTAGCCTCTAACAGGACTGTAGGGGCAAGTGCAGCAGCTCTGAAGGAGACACAGACAAAGGTCCCCCAGGTAGCCTCTAGCAGACTGTAGGGGCAAGTGCAGCAGCTCTGAAGGAGACACAGACAAAGGTCCCCCAGGTAGCCTCTAGCAGACTGTAGGGGCAAGTGCAGCAGCTCTGAAGGAGACACAGACAAAGGTCCCCCAGGTAGCCTCTAACAGGACTGTAGGGGCAAGTGCAGCAGCTCTAAAGGAGACACAGACAAAGGTCCCCCAGGTAGCCTCTAACAGACTGTAGGGGCAAGTGCAGCAGCTCTGAAGGAGACACAGACAAAGGTCCCCCAGGTAGCCTCTAACAGACTGTAGGGGCAAGTGCAGCAGCTCTAAAGGAGACACAGACAAAGGTCCCCCAGGTAGCCTCTAACAGACTGTAGGGGCAAGTGCAGCAGCTCTGAAGGAGACACAGACAAAGGTCCCCCAGGTAGCCTCTAGCAGACTGTAGGGGCAAGTGCAGCAGCTCTGAAGGAGACACAGACAAAGGTCCCCCAGGTAGCCTCTAGCAGGGCTGTAGGGGCAAGTGCAGCAGCTCTGAAGGAGACACAGACAAAGGTCCCCCAGGTAGCCTCTAACAGACTGTAGGGGCAAGTGCTGTTAGCGAGCACCTCTGAAGGAGACACAGACAAAGGTCCCCCAGGTAGCCTCTAACAGACTGTAGGGGCAAGTGCAGCAGCTCTGAAGGAGACACAGACAAAGGTCCCCCAGGTAGCCTCTAGCAGACTGTAGGGGCAAGTGCTGTTAGTGAGCACCTCTGAAGGAGACACAGACAAAGGTCCCCCAGGTAGCCTCTAGCAGGGCTGTAGGGGCAAGTGCAGCAGCTCTGAAGGAGACACAGACAAAGGTCCCCCAGGTAGCCTCTAACAGGACTGTAGGGGCAAGTGCAGCAGCTCTGAAGGAGACACAGACAAAGGTCCCCCAGGTAGCCTCTAACAGGACTGTAGGGGCAAGTGCAGCAGCTCTGAAGGAGACACAGACAAAGGTCCCCCAGGTAGCCTCTAACAGGACTGTAGGGGCAAGTGCAGCAGCTCTGAAGGAGACACAGACAAAGGTCTCCCAGGTAGCCTCTAACAGGACTGTAGGGGCAAGTGCAGCAGCTCTGAAGGAGACACAGACAAAGGTCCCCCAGGTAGCCTCTAGCAGACTGTAGGGGCAAGTGCAGCAGCTCTGAAGGAGACACAGACAAAGGTCCCCCAGGTAGCCTCTAGCAGACTGTAGGGGCAAGTGCAGCAGCTCTGAAGGAGACACAGACAAAGGTCCCCCAGGTAGCCTCTAACAGACTGTAGGGGCAAGTGCAGCAGCTCTAAAGGAGACACAGACAAAGGTCCCCCAGGTAGCCTCTAACAGACTGTAGGGGCAAGTGCAGCAGCTCTGAAGGAGACACAGACAAAGGTCCCCCAGGTAGCCTCTAACAGACTGTAGGGGCAAGTGCAGCAGCTCTAAAGGAGACACAGACAAAGGTCCCCCAGGTAGCCTCTAACAGACTGTAGGGGCAAGTGCAGCAGCTCTGAAGGAGACACAGACAAAGGTCCCCCAGGTAGCCTCTAGCAGACTGTAGGGGCAAGTGCAGCAGCTCTGAAGGAGACACAGACAAAGGTCCCCCAGGTAGCCTCTAGCAGGGCTGTAGGGGCAAGTGCAGCAGCTCTGAAGGAGACACAGACAAAGGTCCCCCAGGTAGCCTCTAGCAGACTGTAGGGGCAAGTGCTGTTAGCGAGCACCTCTGAAGGAGACACAGACAAAGGTCCCCCAGGTAGCCTCTAACAGACTGTAGGGGCAAGTGCTGTTAGCGAGCACCTCTGAAGGAGACACAGACAAAGGTCCCC
>NW_027621005.1:22500-43633 GCF_964198595.1 Lampetra fluviatilis
CATCTCGGTCAGTCGACCCGTGGCACCTGCTGGGTCTGCCCCGTGACCTCCTGTCAGCGGCGTTCGACACTTCACGTGGCCTCAAGGTGCACCTGGCCTGGCACAAGCGTCGTGGTGACGTCACCGCCACTTAGTGGCGAATGGCGGTTGTTGTATGTGTGTGTGTAGAAGTGGTGTGTGTACGTTTGTGTGATGTGTATGAGTATGAGTGGGGTGGGTGAGTGGGGTGTCTGTAGTATATGTGGGGTGTGTGAGTATGAGTGGTGTGTGTGTGTAGGAGTGGTGTGTGTGAGTGTTGTGTGTGAGTGTTGTGTGTGTGTGTGTATGGTGTGTGTGGTGTGTGTGTGGTGTGTGTATGGGTGGGGTGTGGGTGTGGGGTGTGTAGGAGTGGTGTGTGTGTGGTGTGTGTATGAGTGTGGTGTGTGTGGGGTGTGTAGGTGTGTGTGTGTGGGGTGTGTGTAGGAGTGGTGTGTGTGGTGTGTGGTGTGTGTGTGTGGGGTGTGAGTGGTGTGTGTGGTGTGTGTGTGGGGTGTGTGTGTGGTGTGTGTAGGAGTGGTGAGTGTGGTGTGTGTGTGTGTGGTGTGTGTAGGAGTGGTGAGTGTGTGGTGTGTGTGGTGTGTGAGTGGTGTGTGTGGTGTGTGTATGGGTGGGGTGTGGGTGTGGGGTGTGTAGGAGTGGTGTGTGTGTGGTGTGTGTATGAGTGTGGTGTGTGTGGTGTGTGTAGGAGTGGTGAGTGTGGTGTGTGTGTGTGGAGTGTGAGTGGTGAGTGTGGTGTGTGTGTGTGGGGTGTGAGTGGTGTGTGGGGTGTGAGTGGTGTGTGTGGTGTGTGTGGTGTGTGTGGGGTGTGTGTGTGGTGTGTGTAGGAGTGGTGAGTGTGGTGTTTGTGTGTGTGGTGTGTGTAGGAGTGGTGAGTGTGTGGTGTGTGTGGTGTGTGTGTGGTGTGTGTGTAGGGTGTGTGTGTGGTGTGTGTAGGAGTGGTGAGTGTGGGGTGTGTGTGGTGTGTGTGTGTGTAGGAGTGGTGAGTGTGTGGTGTGTGTGGTGTGTGTAGGAGTGATGTGTGTGGTGTGTGTGGTGTGTGAGTGTGGTGTGTGTGTGTGGTGTGTGTAGGAGTGGTGAGTGTGTGGTGTGTGTGTGGTGTGTGTGTGGTGTGTGTAGGAGTGGTGAGTGTGGTGTTTGTGTGTGTGGTGTGTGTAGGAGTGGTGAGTGTGTGGTGTGTGTGGTGTGTGAGTGTGGTGTGTGTAGGAGTGGTGAGTGTGGTGTGTGTGTGTGTGGTGTGTGTAGGAGTGGTGAGTGTGGGGTGTGTGGTGTGTGTGTGGTGTGTGTAGGTGTGGTGAGTGTGGGGTGTGTGGTGTGTGTGTAGGGTGTGTGTGTGGTGTGTGTGGGAGTGGTGAGTGTGTGGTGTGTGAGTGTGGTGTGTGTAGGAGTGGTGAGTGTGGGGTGTGTGTGTGTGGTGTGTGTGGTGTGTGTGTGTGGTGTGTGTAGGAGTGGTGAGTGTGGGGTGTGTGTGGTGTGTGTCGTGTGTGTGGTGTGTGTAGGAGTGATGTGTGTGTGTGTACGGATGTCATCATCACTCGCATCCTTCACCTCGTGATGGTGATCACCACCCTCTCACCTCACCCCTCTCACCCCTCACCCACCCCTCACCCTCACCACCCCTTCACCACCTCCTCACCACCCACACCCTCAGCTAGACCAGCACAATGGAGTCAAACTGGTAGGTGAGTTTCTTCTTCACCTCGTGATGGTGATCACCACCCTCTCACCTCTCACCCCTCTCACCCCTCACCACCCTCACCACCCCCTCACCCTCACCACCCCCTCACCACCCTCACCCCCCGGCTAGACCAGCACGCTCGAGTCAAACTGGTAGGTGAGTTTCTTCTTCACCTCGTGATGGTGATCACCACCCTCTCACCTCACCCCTCTCACCCACCCCTCACCACCCCCTCACCACTCTCACCACCCCCCTCACCACCCTCTCACCACCCCCCTCACCTCACCACCCCCTCACCACCTCCTCACCACCCCCCTCACCACCCTCTCACCACCCCCCTCACCCGCACCACCCCCTCACCACCCCCTCACCCTCACCACCCCCTCACCACTCTCACCACCCCCCTCACCCTCACCACCCTCTCACCACCCCCCTCACCCTCACCACCCCCTCACCCTCACCACCCCCCTCACCACCCCCTCACCACCCCCTCACCCTCACCACTCTCACCACCCCCCTCACCCTCACCACCCCCTCACCCTCACCACCCCCTCACCACCCCCTCACCCTCACCACCCCCCTCACCACCCCCCTCACCACCCCCCTCACCACCCCCTCACCCTCACCACCCCCTCACCACTCTCACCACCCCCCTCAACCTCACCACCCCCTCACCCTCACCACCCCCTCACCACCCCCTCACCCTCACCACCCCCCTCACCCTCACCACCCCCCTCACCCTCACCACCCCCTCACCCTCACCACCCCCTCACCACCCCCTCACCCTCACCACCCCCCTCACCACCCCCTCACCACCCCCTCACCCTCACCACCCCCTCACCACTCTCACCACCCCCCTCACCCTCACCACCCCCTCACCCTCACCACCCCCTCACCACCCTCACCCCCGGCTAGACCAGCACGCTCGAGTCAAACTGGTAGGTGATTTTTTTCTTCACCTCGTGATGGTGATCACCACCCTCTCACCTCACCCCTCTCACCCACCCCTCACCACCCCCTCACCACTCTCACCACCCCCCTCACCTCACCACCCCCTCACCACCTCCTCACCACCCCCCTCACCACCCCCCTCACCCTCACCACCCCCTCACCACCCCCTCACCCTCACCACCCCCTCACCACTCTCACCACCCCCCTCACCCTCACCACCCCCTCACCCTCACCACCCCCTCACCACCCCCTCACCACCCTCACCCCCGGCTAGACCAGCACGCTCGAGTCAAACTGGTAGGTGAGTTTCTTCTTCACTTTACGAATCTCCCCGTGCCATCTTGTGGTAGGTGACAATCCTCACCCACCCACTCCCTCACCTCCTCACCCTCTCACCACCCCCTCACCCTCACCACCCCCCTCACCACCCTCACCCCCCGGCTAGACCAGCACGCTCGAGTCAAACTGGTAGGTGAGTTTCTTCTTCACTTTGCGAATCTCCCCACTGCGCCCGTAGTTCCTGAGAGCCCGTGCCATCTTCTGATAGGTCATGGCCTTGCGGTTTCCTTTGCGTTGCCCCCATGAGCGAGCCAGCTCCTCCTTGTGTCGCGACGAGAACTGGAAGACGCCCTCTCGCTCGCTCACCTGGTGAGCGGGGTGAGGGGGGTGAGGGGGGTGAGGGGGGTGAGGTGGGGTGGTGAGGAAGGGAGAGGGGGGGAGAGAGATGAGAGAGAATGGTCCATGCATCGTTTGGCTGATGTGATGTCACGCTCTCGCTCGCTCACCTGGTGAGCAGGGTGAGGGGGGCGAGGGGGGTGAGTGGGGTGGTGAGCAGGGTGAGGGGAGGGGGGGTGAGGTGAGGGAGGGGGGGGTGAGGGAGGGATGGGGGGGTGAGGTGAGGGAGGGGGGGGTGAGGTGAGGGAGGGGGGGGGTGAGGTGAGGGAGGGGGGGTGAGGTGAGGGAGGGGGGGGTGAGGGAGGGATGGGGGGGTGAGGTGAGAGAGGGGGGGGGTGAGGTGAGGGAGGGGGGGTGAGGTGAGGGAGGGGGGGTGAGTTGAGGTGAGGGGTGGTGAGTGAGAGAGGTGGTGAGGTGAGTGTGGTGAGTGTGGTGAGTGGAAGGTGGTGAGTGAGAGGGTGGTGAGTGTGGTGAGTGTGGTGAGTGTGGTGAGTGAGAGGGTGGTGAGTGTGGTGAGTGTGGTGAGTGAGAGGGTGGTGAGTGTGGTGAGTGAGAGGGTGGTGAGGTGAGTGTGGTGAGTGTGGTGAGTGAGAGTGGGGTGAGTGTGGTGAGTGAGAGTGGGGTGAGTGTGGTGAGTGAGATGGTGGTGAGTGTGGTGAGTGGAAGGTGGTGAGTGTGGTGAGTGAGAGGGTGGAGAGGTGAGGGTGGTGAGTGTGGTGAGTGAGAGTGGGGTGAGTGAGACACCCAATCTCACACATTCAAACCCCTCCCTGCACAGCACTCAATAGCTCCCTCACCTGGTGAGTGGAAGGTGGTCAGTGTGGTGAGTGTGGTGAGTGAGAGGGTGTGGTGAGTGTGGTGAGTGTGGTGAGTGTGGTGAGTGAGAGGGTGGTGAGGGTGGTGAGTGAGAGGGTGGTTAGTGAGAGGGTGGTGAGTGTGGTGAGTGAGAGGGTGGTGAGGTGAGTGTGGTGAGTGTGGTGAGTGAGAGTGAGGTGAGTGTGGTGAGTGTGGTGAGTGAGAGTGGGGTGAGTGTGGTGAGTGAGATGGTGGTGAGTGTGGTGAGTGGAAGGTGGTGAGTGTGGTGAGTGAGAGGGTGGTGAGGTGAGTGTGTTAGTCTACTGTTGTGTGAGTCTAGGGGGGCACACTCACTGTCTCTGTGTGTTAGTCTGCTGCTGTGAGAGTCTAGGGGGGCACACTCACTGTCTCTGTGTGTTAGTGTGCTGTTGTGTGAGTCTAGGGGGGCACACTCACTGTCTCTGTGTGTTAGTCTGCTGCTGTGTGAGTCTAGGGGGGCACACTCACTGTCTCTGTGTGTTAGTGTGCTGTTGTGTGAGTCTAGGGGGGCACACTCACTGTCTCTGTGTGTTAGTCTGCTGCTGTGAGAGTCTAGGGGGGCACACTCACTGTCTCTGTGTGTTAGTGTGCTGCTGTGTGAGTCTAGGGGGGCACACTCACTGTCTCTGTGTGTTAGTCTGCTGCTGTGTGAGTCTAGGGGGGCACACTCACTGTCTCTGTGTGTTAGTCTGCTGCTGTGTGTGAGTCTAGGGGGGCACACTCACTGTCTCTGTGTGTTAGTCTGCTGCTGTGTGAGTCTAGGGGGGCACACTCACTGTCTCTGTGTGTTAGTGTGCTGTTGTGTGAGTCTAGGGGGGCACACTCACTGTCTCTGTGTGTTAGTGTGCTGCTGTGTGAGTCTAGGGGGGCACACTCACTGTCTCTGTGTGTTAGTGTGCTGCTGTGAGAGTCTAGGGGGGCACTCTCACTGTCTCTGTGTGTTAGTCTGCTGTGTGTGAGTCTAGGGGGGCACTCTCACTGTCTCTGTGTGTTAGTGTGCTGCTGTGAGAGTCTAGGGGGGCACACTCACTGTCTCTGTGTGTTAGTCTGCTGCTGTGTGAGTCTAGGGGGGCACACTCACTGTCTCTGTGTGTTAGTCTGCTGCTGTGAGAGTCTAGGGGGGCACACTCACTGTCTCTGTGTGTTAGTCTGCTGCTGTGAGAGTCTAGGGGGGCACACTCACTGTCTCTGTGTGTTAGTCTGCTGCTGTGAGAGTCTAGGGGGGCACACTCACTGTCTCTGTGTGTTAGTCTGCTGCTGTGAGAGTCTAGGGGGGCACACTCACTGTCTCTGTGTGTTAGTGTGCTGCTGTGTGAGTCTAGGGGGGCACACTCACTGTCTCTGTGTGTTAGTCTGCTGCTGTGAGAGTCTAGGGGGGCACACTCACTGTCTCTGTGTGTTAGTCTGCTGCTGTGAGAGTCTAGGGGGGCACACTCACTGTCTCTGTGTGTTAGTGTGCTGTTGTGTGAGTCTAGGGGGGCACACTCACTGTCTCTGTGTGTTAGTCTGCTGCTGTGAGAGTCTAGGGTGGCACACTCACTGTATCTGTGTGTTAGTGTGCTGTTGTATGAGTCTAGGGGGGCACACTCACTGTCTCTGTGTGTTAGTCTGCTGTTGTGTGAGTCTAGGGGGGCACACTCACTGTCTCTGTGTGTTAGTGTGCTGCTGTATGAGTCTAGGGGGGCACACTCACTGTCTCTGTGTGTTAGTCTGCTGATGTGTGAGTCTAGGGGGGCTCACTCACTGTCTCTGTGTGTTAGTCTGCTGATGTGAGAGTCTAGGGGGGCACACTCACTGTCTCTGTGTGTTAGTCTGCTGATGTGTGAGTCTAGGGGGGCTCACTCACTGTCTCTGTGTGTTAGTCTGCTGATGTGAGAGTCTAGGGGGGCACACTCACTGTCTCTGTGTGTTAGTCTGCTGATGTGAGAGTCTAGAGGGGCACACTCACTGTCTCTGTGTGTTAGTCTGCGGCTGTGAGAGTCTAGGGGGGCACACTCACTGTCTCTGTGTGTTAGTGTGCTGATGTGAGAGTCTAGAGGGGCACACTCACTGTCTCTGTGTGTTAGTGTGCTGTTGTGTGAGTCTAGGGGGGCACACTCACTGTCTCTGTGTGTTAGTCTGCGGCTGTGAGAGTCTAGGGGGGCACACTCACTGTCTCTGTGTGTTAGTGTGCTGATGTGAGAGTCTAGAGGGGCACACTCACTGTCTCTGTGTGTTAGTGTGCTGTTGTGTGAGTCTAGGGGGGCACACTCACTGTCTCTGTGTGTTAGTGTGCTGCTGTGAGAGTCTAGGGGGGCACACTCACTGTCTCTGTGTGTTAGTCTGCTGTTGTGTGAGTCTAGGGGGGCACACTCACTGTCTCTGTGTGTTAGTGTGCTGCTGTGAGAGTCTAGGGGGGCACTCTCACTGTCTCTGTGTGTTAGTGTGCTGCTGTGAGAGTCTAGGGGGGCACTCTCACTGTCTCTGTGTGTTAGTGTGCTGCTGTGCGAGTCTAGGGGGGCACACTCACTGTCTCTGTGTGTTAGTCTGCTGTTGTGTGAGTCTAGGGGGGCACACTCACTGTCTCTGTGTGTTAGTCTGCTGCTGTGAGAGTCTAGGGGGGCACACTCACTGTCTCTGTGTGTTAGTCTGCTGCTGTGAGAGTCTAGGGGGGCACACTCACTGTCTCTGTGTGTTAGTCTGCTGCTGTGAGAGTCTAGGGGGGCACACTCACTGTCTCTGTGTGTTAGTCTGCTGCTGTGTGAGTCTAGGGGGGCACACTCACTGTCTCTGTGTGTCAGTCTGCTGTTGTGAGAGTCTAGGGGGGCACACTCACTGTCTCTGTGAGTTAGTCTGCTGCTGTGAGAGTCTAGGGGGGCACACTCACTGTCTCTGTGTGTTAGTCTGCTGCTGTGAGAGTCTAGGGGGGCACACTCACTGTCTCTGTGTGTTAGTCTGCTGCTGTGTGAGTCTAGGGGGGCACACTCACTGTCTCTGTGTGTTAGTCTGCTGTTGTGTGAGTCTAGGGGGGCACACTCACTGTCTCTGTGTGTTAGTGTGCTGCTGTGAGAGTCTAGGGGGGCACACTCACTGTCTCTGTGTGTTAGTCTGCTGCTGTGAGAGTCTAGGGGGGCACACTCACTGTCTCTGTGTGTTAGTCTGCTGTTGTGAGAGTCTAGGTGGGCACACTCACTGTCTCTGTGTGTTAGTCTGCTGCTGTGAGAGTCTAGGGGGGCACACTCACTGTCTCTGTGTGTTAGTCTGCTGCTGTGTGAGTCTAGGGGGGCACACTCACTGTCTCTGTGTGTTAGTCTGCTGCTGTGTGAGTCTAGGGGGGCACACTCACTGTCTCTGTGTGTTAGTCTGCTGTTGTGTGAGTCTATGGGGGGACACTCACTGTCTCTGTGTGTTAGTCTGCTGCTGTGTTAGTCTAGGGGGGCACACTCACTGTCTCTGTGTGTTAGTCTGCTGCTGTGAGAGTCTAGGGGGGCACACTCACTGTCTCTGTGTGTTAGTCTGCTGTTGTGTGAGTCTAGGGGGGCACACTCACTGTCTCTGTGAGTTAGTCTGCTGTTGTGTGAGTCTAGGGGGGCACACTCACTGTCTCTGTGTGTTAGTCTGCTGCTGTGAGAGTCTAGGGGGGCACACTCACTGTCTCTGTGTGTTAGTCTGCTGTTGTGTGAGTCTAGGGGGGCACACTCACTGTCTCTGTGTGTTAGTGTGCTGTTGTGTGAGTCTAGGGGGGCACACTCACTGTCTCTGTGTGTTAGTCTGCTGCTGTGAGAGTCTAGGGGGGCACACTCACTGTCTCTGTGTGTTAGTCTGCTGCTGTGTGAGTCTAGGGGGGCACACTCACTGTCTCTGTGTGTTAGTCTGCTGCTGTGAGAGTCTAGGGGGGCACACTCACTGTCTCTGTGTGTTAGTGTGCTGTTGTGTGAGTCTAGGGGGGCACACTCACTGTCTCTGTGTGTTAGTGTGCTGCTGTGAGAGTCTAGGGGGGCTCTCACTGTCTCTGTGTGTTAGTGTGCTGCTGTGAGAGTCTAGGGGGGCTCTCACTGTCTCTGTGTGTTAGTCTGCTGCTGTCTGAGTCTAGGGGGGCACACTCACTGTCTCTGTGAGTTAGTCTGCTGTTGTGTGAGTCTAGGGGGGCACACTCACTGTCTCTGTGTGTTAGTCTGCTGCTGTGAGAGTCTAGGGGGGCACACTCACTGTCTCTGTGTGTTAGTCTGCTGTTGTGTGAGTCTAGGGGGGCACACTCACTGTCTCTGTGTGTTAGTGTGCTGTTGTGTGAGTCTAGGGGGGCACACTCACTGTCTCTGTGTGTTAGTCTGCTGCTGTCTGAGTCTAGGGGGGCACACTCACTGTCTCTGTGTGTTAGTCTGCTGCTGTGTGAGTCTAGGGGGGCACACTCACTGTCTCTGTGTGTTAGTCTGCTGCTGTGAGAGTCTAGGGGGGCACACTCACTGTCTCTGTGTGTTAGTCTGCTGCTGTGTGAGTCTAGGGGGGCACACTCACTGTCTCTGTGTGTTAGTGTGCTGTGTGTGAGTCTAGGGGGGCTCTCACTGTCTCTGTGTGTTAGTGTGCTGTTGTGTGAGTCTAGGGGGGCACACTCACTGTCTCTGTGTGTTAGTGTGCTGCTGTGAGAGTCTAGGGGGGCACACTCACTGTCTCTGTGTGTTAGTCTGCTGCTGTCTGAGTCTAGGGGGGCTCACTCACTGTCTCTGTGTGTTAGTGTGCTGCTGTGAGAGTCTAGGGGGGCTCTCACTGTCTCTGTTTGTTAGTCTGCTGCTGTCTGAGTCTAGGGGGGCTCACTCACTGTCTCTGTGTGTTAGTGTGCTGCTGTGAGAGTCTAGGGGGGCTCTCACTGTCTCGGTGTGTTAGTCTGCTGCTGTGAGAGTCTAGTGGGGCTCTCACTGTCTCTGTGTGTTAGTCTGCTGCTGTCTGAGTCTAGGGGGGCTCACTCACTGTCTCTGTGAGTTAGTCTGCTGCTGTGAGAGTCTAGGGGGGCACACTCACTGTCTCTGTGTGTTAGTCTGCTGCTGTGAGAGTCTAGGGGGGCACACTCACTGTCTCTGTGTGTTAGTCTGCTGCTGTGAGAGTCTAGGGGGGCACATTCACTGTCTCTGTGTGTTAGTCTGCTGTTGTGAGAGTCTAGGGGGGCACACTCACTGTCTCTGTGTGTTAGTGTGCTGCTGTGTGAGTCTAGGGGGGCACACTCACTGTCTCTGTGTGTTAGTGTGCTGTTGTGTGAGTCTAGGGGGGCACATTCACTGTCTCTGTGTGTTAGTGTGCTGTTGTGATAGTCTAGGGGGGCACACTCACTGTCTCTGTGTGTTAGTGTGCTGTTGTGTGAGTCTAGGGGGGCACACTCACTGTCTCTGTGTGTTAGTCTGCTGCTGTGAGAGTCTAGGGGGGCACACTCACTGTCTCTGTGTGTTAGTCTGCTGTTGTGAGAGTCTAGAGGGGCACACTCACTGTCTCTGTGTGTTAGTGTGCTGCTGTGAGAGTCTAGGGGGGCACACTCACTGTCTCTGTGTGTTAGTCTGCTGCTGTGAGAGTCTAGGGGGGCACACTCACTGTCTCTGTGTGTTAGTCTGCTGCTGTGAGAGTCTAGGGGGGCACACTCACTGTCTCTGTGTGTTAGTCTGCTGCTGTGAGAGTCTAGGGGGGCACACTCACTGTCTCTGTGTGTTAGTGTGCTGTTGTGAGAGTCTAGGGGGGCACACTCACTGTCTCTGTGTGTTAGTGTGCTGTTGTGAGAGTCTAGGGGGGCACACTCACTGTCTCTGTGAGTTAGTCTGCTGCTGTGTGAGTCTAGGGGGGCACACTCACTGTCTCTGTGAGTTAGTCTGCTGCTGTGAGAGTCTGGGGGGGCACACTCACTGTCTCTGTGTGTTAGTCTGCTGCTGTGAGAGTCTAGGGGGGCACACTCACTGTCTCTGTGAGTTAGTCTGCTGCTGTTAGAGTCTGGGGGGGCACACTCACTGTCTCTGTGTGTTAGTCTGCTGCTGTGAGAGTCTAGGGGGGCACACTCACTGTCTCTGTGAGTTAGTCTGCTGCTGTGAGAGTCTGGGGGGGCACACTCACTGTCTCTGTGAGTTAGTCTGCTGATGTGTGAGTCTAGGGGGGCACACTCACTGTCTCTGTGAGTTAGTCTGCTGCTGTGAGAGTCTGGGGGGGCACACTCACTGTCTCTGTGTGTTAGTCTGCTGATGTGTGAGTCTAGGGGGGCACACTCACTGTCTCTGTGAGTTAGTCTGCTGCTGTGAGAGTCTAGGGGGGCACACTCACTGTCTCTGTGAGTTAGTCTGCTGCTGTGAGAGTCTAAGGGGGCACACTCACTGTATCTGTGTGTTAGTCTGCTGCTGTGTGAGTCTAGGGGGGCACACTCACTGTCTCTGTGTGTTAGTGTGCTGCTGTGAGAGTCTAGGGGGGCACACTCACTGTCTCTGTGTGTTAGTCTGCTGCTGTGTGAGTCTAGGGGGGCACACTCACTGTCTCTGTGTGTTAGTCTGCTGATGTGTGAGTCTAGGGGGGCACACTCACTGTCTCTGTGTGTTAGTCTGCTGCTGTGAGAGTCTAGGGGGGCACACTCACTGTCTCTGTGTGTTAGTGTGCTGCTGTGAGAGTCTATGGGGGCACACTCACTGTCTCTGTGTGTTAGTCTGCTGCTGTGTGAGTCTAGGGGGGCACACTCACTGTCTCTGTGTGTTAGTCTGCTGCTGTGTGAGTCTAGGGGGGCACACTCACTGTCTCTGTGTGTTAGTCTGCTGCTGTGTGAGTCTAGGGGGGCACACTCACTGTCTCTGTGTGTTAGGTTAGTGTGCTGCTGTGAGAGTCTAGGGGGGCACACTCACTGTCTCTGTGTGTTAGTCTGCTGCTGTGAGAGTCTAGGGGGGCACACTCACTGTCTCTGTGTGTTAGTGTGCTGTTGTGTGAGTCTAGGGGGGCACACTCACTGTCTCTGTGTGTTAGTCTGCTGCTGTGTGAGTCTAGGGGGGCACACTCACTGTCTCTGTGTGTTAGTGTGCTGTTGTGTGAGTCTAGGGGGGCTCACTCACTGTTTCTGTGTGTTAGTCTGCTGCTGTGAGAGTCTAGGGGGGCACACTCACTGTCTCTGTGTGTTAGTCTGCTGCTGTGTGAGTCTAGGGGGGCACACTCACTGTCTCGGTGTGTTAGTCTGCTGATGTGTTAGTCTAGGGGGGCACACTCACTGTCTCTGTGTGTTAGTCTGCTGCTGTGAGAGTCTAGGGGGGCACACTCACTGCCTCTGTGTGTTAGTCTGCTGCTGTGAGAGTCTAGGGGGGCACACTCACTGTCTCTGTGTGTTAGTGTGCTGTTGTGTGAGTCTAGGGGGGCACACTCACTGTCTCTGTGTGTTAGTCTGCTGCTGTGAGAGTCTAGGGGGGCACACTCACTGTCTCTGTGTGTTAGTCTGCTGCTGTGTGAGTCTAGGGGGGCACACTCACTGTCTCTGTGTGTTAGTCTGCTGCTGTGAGAGTCTAGGGGGGCACACTCACTGTCTCTGTGTGTTAGTCTGCTGTTGTGTGAGTCTAGGGGGGCACACTCACTGTCTCTGTGTGTTAGTGTGCTGCTGTGAGAGTCTAGGGGGGCACACTCATTGTCTCTGTGTGTTAGTCTGCTGTTGTGTGAGTCTAGGGGGGCACACTCACTGTCTATGTGTGTTAGTCTGCTGCTGTGTGAAGTCTAGGGGGGCACACTCACTGTCTCTGTGTGTTAGTCTGCTGCTGTGTGAAGTCTAGGGGGGCACACTCACTGTCTCTGTGTGTTAGTCTGCTGCTGTGAGAGTCTAGGGGGGCACACTCACTGTCTCTGTGTGTTAGTCTGCTGTTGTGAGAGTCTAGGGGGGCACACTCACTGTCTCTGTGTGTTAGTGTGCTGCTGTGAGAGTCTAGGGGGGCACACTCACTGTCTCTGTGTGTTAGTCTGCTGCTGTGAGAGTCTAGGGGGGCACACTCACTGTCTCTGTGTGTTAGTCTGCTGCTGTGAGAGTCTAGGGGGGCACACTCACTGTCTCTGTGTGTTAGTCTGCTGCTGTGAGAGTCTAGGGGGGCACACTCACTGTCTCTGTGTGTTAGTGTGCTGTTGTGAGAGTCTAGGGGGGCACACTCACTGTCTCTGTGTGTTAGTGTGCTGTTGTGAGAGTCTAGGGGGGCACACTCACTGTCTCTGTGAGTTAGTCTGCTGCTGTGAGAGTCTAGGGGGGCACACTCACTGTCTCTGTGAGTTAGTCTGCTGCTGTGAGAGTCTGGGGGGGCACACTCACTGTCTCTGTGTGTTAGTCTGCTGCTGTGAGAGTCTAGGGGGGCACACTCACTGTCTCTGTGAGTTAGTCTGCTGCTGTGAGAGTCTGGGGGGGCACACTCACTGTCTCTGTGTGTTAGTCTGCTGCTGTGAGAGTCTAGGGGGGCACACTCACTGTCTCTGTGAGTTAGTCTGCTGCTGTGAGAGTCTGGGGGGGCACACTCACTGTCTCTGTGAGTTAGTCTGCTGATGTGTGAGTCTAGGGGGGCACACTCACTGTCTCTGTGAGTTAGTCTGCTGCTGTGAGAGTCTGGGGGGGCACACTCACTGTCTCTGTGTGTTAGTCTGCTGATGTGTGAGTCTAGGGGGGCACACTCACTGTCTCTGTGAGTTAGTCTGCTGCTGTGAGAGTCTAGGGGGGCACACTCACTGTCTCTGTGAGTTAGTCTGCTGCTGTGAGAGTCTAAGGGGGCACACTCACTGTCTCTGTGTGTTAGTCTGCTGATGTGTGAGTCTAGGGGGGCACACTCACTGTATCTGTGTGTTAGTCTGCTGCTGTGTGAGTCTAGGGGGGCACACTCACTGTCTCTGTGTGTTAGTGTGCTGCTGTGAGAGTCTAGGGGGGCACACTCACTGTCTCTGTGTGTTAGTCTGCTGCTGTGTGAGTCTAGGGGGGCACACTCACTGTCTCTGTGTGTTAGTCTGCTGATGTGTGAGTCTAGGGGGGCACACTCACTGTATCTGTGTGTTAGTCTGCTGCTGTGTGAGTCTAGGGGGGCACACTCACTGTCTCTGTGTGTTAGTCTGCTGCTGTGTGAGTCTAGGGGGGCACTCTCACTGTCTCTGTGTGTTAGTCTGCTGTGTGTGAGTCTAGGGGGGCACACTCACTGTCTCTGTGTGTTAGTCTGCTGCTGTGTGAGTTTAGGGGGGCACACTCACTGTCTCTGTGTGTTAGTCTGCTGCTGTGAGAGTCTAGGGGGGCACTCTCACTGTCTCTGTGTGTTAGTCTGCTGCTGTGTGAGTCTAGGGGGGCACACTCACTGTCTCTGTGTGTTAGTCTGCTGCTGTATGTGAGTCTAGGGGGGCACACTCACTGTCTCTGTGTGTTAGTGTGCTGTTGTGTGAGTCTAGGGGGGCACACTCACTGTCTCTGTGTGTTAGTGTGCTGCTGTGAGAGTCTAGGGGGGCACACTCACTGTCTCTGTGTGTTAGTCTGCTGCTGTGAGAGTCTAGGGGGGCACTCTCACTGTCTCTGTGTGTTAGTCTGCTGCTGTGAGAGTCTAGGGGGGCACACTCACTGTCTCTGTGTGTTAGTCTGCTGCTGTGTGAGAGTCTAGGGGGGCACTCTCACTGTCTCTGTGTGTTAGTCTGCTGCTGTGTGAGTCTAGGGGGGCACTCTCACTGTCTCTGTGTGTTAGTCTGCTGCTGTGTGAGTCTAGGGGGGCACACTCACTGTCTCTGTGTGTTAGTCTGCTGCTGTGTGAGTCTAGGGGGGCACACTCACTGTCTCTGTGTGTCAGTCTGCTGTTGTGTGAGTCTAGGGGGGCACACTCACTGTCTCTGTGTGTTAGTGTGCTGCTGTGAGAGTCTAGGGGGGCACACTCACTGTCTCTGTGTGTTAGTGTGCTGCTGTGAGAGTCTAGGGGGGCACACTCACTGTCTCTGTGTGTTAGTCTGCTGCTGTGAGAGTCTAGGGGGGCACTCTCACTGTCTCTGTGTGTTAGTCTGCTGCTGTGAGAGTCTAGGGGGGCACACTCACTGTCTCTGTGTGTTAGTCTGCTGCTGTGAGAGTCTAGGGGGGCACTCTCACTGTCTCTGTGTGTTAGTCTGCTGCTGTGAGAGTCTAGGGGGGCACACTCACTGTCTCTGTGTGTTAGTGTGCTGCTGTGAGAGTCTAGGGGGGCACTCTCACTGTCTCTGTGTGTTAGTCTGCTGATGTGAGAGTCTAGGGGGGCACTCTCACTGTCTCTGTGTGTTAGTCTGCTGCTGTGAGAGTCTAGGGGGGCACACTCACTGTCTCTGTGTGTTAGTCTGCTGTTGTGTGAGTCTAGGGGGGCACACTCACTGTCTCTGTGTGTTAGTGTGCTGCTGTGAGAGTCTAGGGGGGCACACTCATTGTCTCTGTGTGTTAGTCTGCTGTTGTGTGAGTCTAGGGGGGCACACTCACTGTCTCTGTGTGTTAGTGTGCTGCTGTGAGAGTCTAGGGGGGCACACTCACTGTCTCTGTGTGTTAGTCTGCTGTTGTGTGCGTCTAGGGGGGCACACTCACTGTCTCTGTGTGTTAGTGTGCTGTTGTGTGAGTCTAGGGGGGCTCTCACTGTCTCTGTGTGTTAGTCTGCTGCTGTGTGAGTCTAGGGGGGCACACTCACTGTAGCTGTGTGTTAGTGTGCTGCTGTGAGAGTCTAGGGGGGCACACTCACTGTCTCTGTGTGTTAGTCTGCTGTTGTGTGAGTCTAGGGGGGCACACTCACTGTCTCTGTGTGTTAGTCTGCTGCTGTGTAAGTCTAGGGGGGCACACTCACTGTCTCTGTGTGTTAGTCTGCTGTTGTGTGAGTCTAGGGGGGCACACTCACTGTCTCTGTGTGTTAGTGTGCTGCTGTGAGAGTCTAGGGGGGCACACTCACTGTCTCTGTGTGTTAGTCTGCTGTTGTGTGAGTCTACGGGGGCACACTCACTGTCTCTGTGTGTTAGTGTGCTGCTGTTAGAGTCTAGGGGGGCACACTCACTGTCTCTGTGTGTTAGTGTTCTCTGTGTGTTAGTGTGCTGATGTGAGAGTCTAGGGGGGCACACTCACTGTCTCTGTGTGTTAGTGTGCTGATGTGTGAGTCTAGGGGGGCACACTCACTGTCTCTGTGTGTTAGTGTGCTGATGTGAGAGTCTAGGGGGGCACACTCACTGTCTATGTGTGTTAGTGTGCTGATGTGTGAGTCTAGGGGGGCACTCTCACTGTCTCTGTGTGTTAGTGTGCTGCTGTGTGCGTCTAGGGGGGCACACTCACTGTCTCCGTGTGTTAGTCTGCTGCTGTGAGAGTCTAGGGGGGCACACTCACTGTCTCTGTGTGTTAGTCTGCTGCTGTGAGAGTCTAGGGGGGCTCACTCACTGTCTCTGTGTGTTAGTGTGCTGCTGTGAGAGTCTAGGGGGGCACACTCACTGTCTCTGTGTGTTAGTGTGCTGCTGTGAGAGTCTAGGGGGGCACACTCACTGTCTCTGTGTGTTAGTCTGCTGTTGTGTGCGTCTAGGGGGGCACACTCACTGTCTCTGTGTGTTAGTGTGCTGCTGTGAGAGTCTAGGGGGGCACACTCACTGTCTCTGTGTGTTAGTCTGCTGCTGTGAGAGTCTAGGGGGGCTCACTCACTGTCTCTGTGTGTTAGTGTGCTGCTGTGAGAGTCTAGGGGGGCACTCTCACTGTCTCTGTGTGTTAGTGTGCTGCTGTGTGAGTCTAGGGGGGCACTCTCACTGTCTCTGTGTGTTAGTGTGCTGTTGTGTGAGTCTAGGGGGGCACACTCACTGTCTCTGTGTGTTAGTCTGCTGCTGTGTGAGTCTAGGGGGGCACACTCACTGTCTCTGTGTGTTAGTCTGCTGATGTGTGAGTCTAGGGGGGCACACTCACTGTATCTGTGTGTTAGTCTGCTGCTGTGTGAGTCTAGGGGGGCACACTCACTGTCTCTGTGTGTTAGTCTGCTGCTGTGTGAGTCTAGGGGGGCACTCTCACTGTCTCTGTGTGTTAGTCTGCTGTGTGTGAGTCTAGGGGGGCACACTCACTGTCTCTGTGTGTTAGTCTGCTGCTGTGTGAGTTTAGGGGGGCACACTCACTGTCTCTGTGTGTTAGTCTGCTGCTGTGAGAGTCTAGGGGGGCACTCTCACTGTCTCTGTGTGTTAGTCTGCTGCTGTGTGAGTCTAGGGGGGCACACTCACTGTCTCTGTGTGTTAGTCTGCTGCTGTATGTGAGTCTAGGGGGGCACACTCACTGTCTCTGTGTGTTAGTGTGCTGTTGTGTGAGTCTAGGGGGGCACACTCATTGTCTCTGTGTGTTAGTGTGCTGCTGTGAGAGTCTAGGGGGGCACACTCACTGTCTCTGTGTGTTAGTCTGCTGCTGTGAGAGTCTAGGGGGGCACTCTCACTGTCTCTGTGTGTTAGTCTGCTGCTGTGAGAGTCTAGGGGGGCACACTCACTGTCTCTGTGTGTTAGTCTGCTGCTGTGTGAGAGTCTAGGGGGGCACTCTCACTGTCTCTGTGTGTTAGTCTGCTGCTGTGTGAGTCTAGGGGGGCACTCTCACTGTCTCTGTGTGTTAGTCTGCTGCTGTGTGAGTCTAGGGGGGCACACTCACTGTCTCTGTGTGTTAGTCTGCTGCTGTGTGAGTCTAGGGGGGCACACTCACTGTCTCTGTGTGTCAGTCTGCTGTTGTGTGAGTCTAGGGGGGCACACTCACTGTCTCTGTGTGTTAGTGTGCTGCTGTGAGAGTCTAGGGGGGCACACTCACTGTCTCTGTGTGTTAGTGTGCTGCTGTGAGAGTCTAGGGGGGCACACTCACTGTCTCTGTGTGTTAGTCTGCTGCTGTGAGAGTCTAGGGGGGCACTCTCACTGTCTCTGTGTGTTAGTCTGCTGCTGTGAGAGTCTAGGGGGGCACACTCACTGTCTCTGTGTGTTAGTCTGCTGCTGTGAGAGTCTAGGGGGGCACTCTCACTGTCTCTGTGTGTTAGTCTGCTGCTGTGAGAGTCTAGGGGGGCACACTCACTGTCTCTGTGTGTTAGTGTGCTGCTGTGAGAGTCTAGGGGGGCACTCTCACTGTCTCTGTGTGTTAGTCTGCTGATGTGAGAGTCTAGGGGGGCACTCTCACTGTCTCTGTGTGTTAGTCTGCTGCTGTGAGAGTCTAGGGGGGCACACTCACTGTCTCTGTGTGTTAGTCTGCTGCTGTGAGAGTCTAGGGGGGCACACTCACTGTCTCTGTGTGTTAGTGTGCTGCTGTGAGAGTCTAGGGGGGCACACTCACTGTCTCTGTGTGTTAGTCTGCTGTTGTGTGCGTCTAGGGGGGCACACTCACTGTCTCTGTGTGTTAGTGTGCTGTTGTGTGAGTCTAGGGGGGCTCTCACTGTCTCTGTGTGTTAGTCTGCTGCTGTGTGAGTCTAGGGGGGCACACTCACTGTAGCTGTGTGTTAGTGTGCTGCTGTGAGAGTCTAGGGGGGCACACTCACTGTCTCTGTGTGTTAGTCTGCTGTTGTGTGAGTCTAGGGGGGCACACTCACTGTCTCTGTGTGTTAGTCTGCTGCTGTGTAAGTCTAGGGGGGCACACTCACTGTCTCTGTGTGTTAGTCTGCTGTTGTGTGAGTCTAGGGGGGCACACTCACTGTCTCTGTGTGTTAGTGTGCTGCTGTGAGAGTCTAGGGGGGCACACTCACTGTCTCTGTGTGTTAGTCTGCTGTTGTGTGAGTCTACGGGGGCACACTCACTGTCTCTGTGTGTTAGTGTGCTGCTGTTAGAGTCTAGGGGGGCACACTCACTGTCTCTGTGTGTTAGTGTTCTCTGTGTGTTAGTGTGCTGATGTGAGAGTCTAGGGGGGCACACTCACTGTCTCTGTGTGTTAGTGTGCTGATGTGTGAGTCTAGGGGGGCACACTCACTGTCTCTGTGTGTTAGTGTGCTGATGTGAGAGTCTAGGGGGGCACACTCACTGTCTATGTGTGTTAGTGTGCTGATGTGTGAGTCTAGGGGGGCACTCTCACTGTCTCTGTGTGTTAGTGTGCTGCTGTGTGCGTCTAGGGGGGCACACTCACTGTCTCCGTGTGTTAGTCTGCTGCTGTGAGAGTCTAGGGGGGCACACTCACTGTCTCTGTGTGTTAGTCTGCTGCTGTGAGAGTCTAGGGGGGCTCACTCACTGTCTCTGTGTGTTAGTGTGCTGCTGTGAGAGTCTAGGGGGGCACACTCACTGTCTCTGTGTGTTAGTGTGCTGCTGTGAGAGTCTAGGGGGGCACACTCACTGTCTCTGTGTGTTAGTCTGCTGTTGTGTGCGTCTAGGGGGGCACACTCACTGTCTCTGTGTGTTAGTGTGCTGCTGTGAGAGTCTAGGGGGGCACACTCACTGTCTCTGTGTGTTAGTCTGCTGCTGTGAGAGTCTAGGGGGGCTCACTCACTGTCTCTGTGTGTTAGTGTGCTGCTGTGAGAGTCTAGGGGGGCACACTCACTGTCTCTGTGTGTTAGTGTGCTGCTGTGAGAGTCTAGGGGGGCACACTCACTGTCTCTGTGTGTTAGTCTGCTGTTGTGTGCGTCTAGGGGGGCACACTCACTGTCTCTGTGTGTTAGTCTGCTGTTGTGTGAGTCTAGGGGGGCACACTCACTGTCTCTGTGTGTTAGTGTGCTGCTGTGTGCGTCTAGGGGGGCACACTCACTGTCTCTGTGTGTTAGTCTGCTGTTGTGTGTGAGTCTAGGGGGGCACACTCACTGTCTCTGTGTGTTAGTCTGCTGCTGTGTGAGTCTAGGGGGGCACACTCACTGTCTCTGTGTGTTAGTCTGCTGCTGTGTGCGTCTAGGGGGGCACACTCACTGTCTCTGTGTGTTAGTCTGCTGTTGTGTGAGTCTAGGGGGGCACACTCACTGTCTCTGTGTGTTAGTCTGCTGCTGTGTAAGTCTAGGGGGGCACACTCACTGTCTCTGTGTGTTAGTCTGCTGTTGTGTGAGTCTAGGGGGGCACACTCACTGTCTCTGTGTGTTAGTTTGCTGATGTGAGAGTCTAGGGGGGCACACTCACTGTCTCTGTGTGTTAGTCTGCTGCTGTGAGAGTCTAGGGGGGCACACTCACTGTCTCTGTGTGTTAGTCTGCTGTTGTGTGAGTCTAGGGGGGCACACTCACTGTCTCTGTGTGTTAGTGTGCTGCTGTGAGAGTCTAGGGGGGCACACTCACTGTCTCTGTGAGTTAGTCTGCTGTTGTGTGAGTCTAGGGGGGCACACTCACTGTCTCTGTGTGTTAGTCTGCTGTTGTGTTAGTCTAGGGGGGCACTCTCACTGTCTCTGTGTGTTAGTGTGCTGCTGTGTGAGTCTAGGGGGGCACTCTCACTGTCTCTGTGTGTTAGTGTGCTGTTGTGTGAGTCTAGGGGGGCACACTCACTGTCTCTGTGTGTTAGTCTGCTGTTGTGTGAGTCTAGGGGGGCACCCTCACTGTCTCTGTGTGTTAGTCTGCTGCTGTGAGAGTCTAGGGGGGCCCCCCCAGTGGCAGCTGTCTCTGTGTGTGAGTCTAGGGGGGGCCCCCCAGTGGCAGCTGTCTCTGTGTGTTAGTCAAGGGGGGCTCTCACTGTCTCTGTGTGTGAGTCTAGGGGGGGCCCCCCCAGTGGCAGCTGTCTCTGTGTGTGAGTCTAGGGGGGCTCTCACTGTCTCTGTGTGTGAGTCTAGGGGGGCCCCCCCCAGTGGCAGGTGTCTCTGTGTGTGAGTCTAGGGGGGCTCTCACTGTCTCTGTGTGTGAGTCTAGGGGGGGCCCCCCCAGTGGCAGGTGTCTCTGTGTGTTAGTCTAGGGGGGCTCTCATTGTCTCTGTGTGTGAGTCTAGGGGGCCCCCCCCAGTGGCAGCTGTCTCTGTGTGTGAGTCTAGGGGGGGCCCCCCCAGTGACAGCTGTCTCTGTGTGTGAGTCTAGGGGGGCTCTCACTGTCTCTGTGTGTGAGTCTAGGGGGGGCACCCCCCAGTGGCAGCTGTCTCTGTGTGTGAGTCTAGGGGGGCTCTCACTGTCTCTGTGTGTAAGTCTGGGGGGGCACCCCCAGTGGCAGCTGTCCCTGTGTGTGAGTCTAGGGGGGTTCTCACTGTCTCTGTGTGTGAGTCTGGGCGGGCCCCCCCAGTGGCAGCTGTCTCTGTGTGTGAGTCTAGGGGGGGCCCCCCCAGTGGCAGCTGTCTCTGTGTGTGAGTCTAGGGGGGCTCTCACTGTCTTTGTGTGTGTGAGTCTAGGGGGGCTCTCACTGTCTCTCTGTGTGTGAGTCTAGGGGGGCCCCCCCCAGTGGCAGCTGTCTCTGTGTGTGAGTCTAGGGGGGCTCTCACTGTCTCTGTGTGTGAGTCTAGGGGGGGCTCTCACTGTCTCTGTGTGTGAGTCTAGGGGGGGCCCCCCAGTGGCAGGTGTCTCTGTGTGTGAGTCTAGGGGGGGCACCCCCAGCTGTCCCTGTGTGTGAGTCTAGGGGGGCCCCCCCCAGTGGCAGCCTGTCCCTGTGTGTGAGTCTAGGGGGGCCCCCCCCCGGTGGCAGCTGTCCCTGTGTGTGAGTCTAGGGGGGCCCCCCCCAGTGGCAGCTGTCTCTGTGTGTGAGTCTAGGGGGGCTCTCACTGTCTCTGTGTGTGAGTCTAGGGGGGGCCCCCAGTGGCAGCTGTCCCTGTGTGTGAGTCTAGGGGGGCGCCCCCCCAGTGGCAGCTGTCTCTGTGTGTGAGTCTAGGGGGGGCTCTCACTGTCTCTGTGTGTTAGTCTGGGGGGGCCCCCCCAGTGGCAGCTGTCTCTGTGTGTGAGGGGGGCACCCCCAGTGGCAGCTGTCCCTGTGTGTGAGTCTAGGGGGGCACACTCACTGTCTCTGTGTGTTAGTCTGCTGCTGTGTGAGTCTAGGGGGGGCCCCCCCAGTGGCAGGTGTCTCTGTGTGTGAGTCTAGGGGGGCTCTCACTGTCTCTGTGTGTGAGTCTAGGGGGGCCCCCCCAGTGGCAGCTGTCCCTGTGTGTGAGTTGGGTCACTCACCCACCACAGGGCATGTTCCATGGCGCGCTCT
>NW_027621006.1:0-52500 GCF_964198595.1 Lampetra fluviatilis
CCAACCCCCCTCACCCCCACTCACCACCACCCACCCACCCACTCACCCACCACCCACCCACTCACCCACCCACCCACTCACCCACCCACCCACTCCCACTCACCCACAACCACCTCGACCCACCCACACCACTCACCCACCCACCCACCCCACTCACCCACCTCACCCACCCCACCCACTCACCCACCCACCCACCCCACCCACCTCACCCACCCACCCACCCACTCACCCACCCCCCCACTCACCCAACCACCACTCACCACCCCACCCCTCCACCCCACCCACCCAGACCACCTCACTCACTCACCCACCCACTCACCCACTTCACCCACCACCCCACCTCACCACCCACTCACCCACCCACCCACACCCCCCCACTCACCCACTCACCCACCCACCCACCCACCCCCCCACTCACCCACTCACCTCACCCACCCACCCACTCACCCACTCACTCACCCACCCACCACTCACTCACCCACCCACCCACCCACTCACCCACCCACCCCACCCACTCACCCACCCACCCACTCACCCACCCACCCCCCACCTCACCCCCCCACCCACTCACCCACCCACCCACCCTCTCACCCACCCACCCCACCCACTCACCCACTCACTCACCCACCCACCCACTCACCCACCCCACTCCACCACCCACTCACCACCCACCTCACCCCCACCCACTCCACTCACTCACCACCCCCACCCACCCACCCACTCACCCACCCACCCACCCACCCACCCACCCACTCACCCCCCCACTCACCCACCCACTCACCCACCCACCACCACCCCCCTCACCACCCACTCACCCACCCACCCACCCCCCCCACTCACCCCACTCACCCACTCACTCACCCACCCACTCCCCACCCACCCACTCACCCACTCACCCACTCACCCACCCACTCACTCACCCACTCACCCACCCACCCACTCACCCACTCACCCACCCACCCCACTCACCCACTCACCCCCCCACTCACCCACCCCCCCACTCACCCACCCCCCCCACTCACCCACCCCCCCACTCACCCACCCACTCACCCACTCACCAACTCACCCACCCACTCACCAACTCACCCACCCACTCACCAACTCACCCACCCACTCACCAACTCACCCACCCACTCACCAACTCACCCACCCACTCACCAACTCACCCACCCACCCACCCACCCACCCACTCACCCACCCACCCACCCACCCACCCACCCACCCACCCACCACCCACCCACCCACTCACCCACCCACCCACCCACCCACTCACCCACCCACCCACTCACCCACTCACCCACCCACCCACCCACCCACCCACCACTCACCCCCCCACTCACCCCACCCACCACCCCCCTCACCACCACTCACCCACCCACCCACCCCCCCACTCACCCACTCACCCCACTCACTCACTCACTCACCCACCCACCCACTCACCCACTCACTCACCCACCCCACCCACTCACCCACTCACCCACCCACTCACTCACCCACTCACCCACCCACCCACTCACCCCACCCACTCACCCACCCACCCACTCACCCACCCACCCCCCCCACTCACCCACCCCCCCCCACTCACCCCACCACACCCACCCACTCACCCACCCACCCACTCACTCACCCACCCACCCACTCACCCACCCACCCACTCACCCACCCACCCACTCACCCACCCACCCACTCACCCACCACCACCCACCCACCCACCCACTCACCCACCCACCCACCCACTCACCCACCACCCACTCACCCACCCACCCACTCACCCACCCACCCACCCACTCACCACCCACTCACTCACCCACCCACTCACCAACTCACCCACCCACTCACCAACTCACCCACCCACTCACCCACTCACCCACCCACCCACCCACCCACTCACCCACCCACCCACCCACCCACCCACCCACTCACCCACCCACCCACTCACCCACCCACTCACTCACCCCACCCCACTCACCAACTCACCCACCCACCCACTCACCCACCCACCCACTCACCCACCCACTCACCCACCCACCCACTCACCCACCCACCCACTCACCACCCCACCCACTTCACCCACCCACCCACCCACTCACCCACCCACACCACCCACTCACCCTCTTCACTTTCACTCCGAGGTTCTCCTCAATCAGATCAAAGTCGTCCCTCTTCCAGACGATCGTCATCCTCGTAGCCTGCGGAGACACGCAGAGACACGCGGTCAGACACGCAGTGAGACACGGTGAGACACAGAGAGACACGGAGAGAGACACGGGAGAGAGACACGGAGCGAGACACGGAGAGACACGGAGAGAGACAGAGACACGGGGAGACATGGGGACACACGCAGAGACACGCGGTCAGACACGCAGTGAGACACGGTGAGACAACGGAGAGACACGGAGAGAGACACGGAGAGAGACACGGAGCGAGACACGGAGAGACACGGAGAGAGACAGAGACACGGGGAGACATGGGGACACACGCAGAGACATGCGGAGAGACACGCGGTGAGACACGGTGAGACACGGAGAGAGACACGGTGATACACGGAGAGAGGACAGAGACATGCAGAGACACGCGGTCAGAACTTGCGGTGAGACACGGTGAGACACGGAGAGAGACACAGAGAGACACGGAGAGAGACACGGAGAGAGACACGGAGAGAGACACGGAGACACGGAGAGAGGACAGAGACACGCAGAGACATGCAGAGAGACAACGGTAATACACGGTGAGGACACGGGGACACACGGAGAGAGACAGAGACACGGTGAGACACGGAGAGACATGGGGACACACGCAGAGACATGCAGAGAGACATGGAGAGAGACACGCGGTGAGACACGGAGAGACACGGTGAGACACGAAGAGACACGGAGAGACACGGAGAGAGACAGAGACATGCAGAGACATGCGGTCAGACATGCGGTGAGACACGGTGAGACACGGAGAGACCACGGAGAGAGACAGAGACACGCAGAGACATGCAGAGACATGCAGAGAAACACGCAGAGAGACATGCGGGGAGACATGCAGAGACACGCGGTGAGACACGGGGAGAGACAGAGACACGCAGAGACACGCGGTGAGACAACGCAGAGAGACACAGAGAGACACGGAGAGAGACACGGAGAGAGACAGAGACGCGGTGAGACACGGAGAGACACGGAGAGACACGCAGAGAGGACACGCGGGGAGACACGGTGAGACACGGAGAGAGACAGAGACACGGGGAGACATGGGGACACACGCAGAGAGACATGCGGGGAGACACGCGGTGAGACACAGTGAGACACGGAGAGAGACACGGTGATACACGGAGAGAGACAGAGACACACAGAGACACGCAGAGACTGCAGAGAGACACGGTGAGACACGGTGAGACACAGGGGACACACGCAGAGACATGCAGAGAGACATGCAGAGAGACACGGAGAGAGACAGAGACACGGGGAGACACGGGGGAGACACGAGGAGACACGGGGAGATACGGTGAGACACGGTTGAGAGACAGAGACACGGGGAGACACGAGGAGACACGGGGAGATACGGTGAGAAACGGTGAGAGACAGAGACACAGGGACACACGGTGAGACACGGTGACACACGGAGAGAAACAGAGACACGGAGAGACACGGAGAGACACGGTGAGAGACAGAGACACGGAGAGACACGGTGGACACGGGGAGACACGGGGAGACACGGAGAGACACGGAGAGACACGGGGAGACACGGGGAGACACGGGGAGACACGGGGAGACACGGGGAGATACGGAGAGACACGGGGAGACACGGGGAGACACGGGGGAGACACGGGGAGACACGGAGAGACACGGAGAGGACACGGGGAGACACGGGGAGACACGGGGAGACACGGGGAGACACGGTGAGACACGGTGACACACGGAGAGAAACAGAGACACAAAGAGACACGGAGAGACACGGGGAGACACGGGGGAGACACGGAGAGACACGGTGAGACACGGTGAGAGACAGAGACACGGGGACACACCGGTGAGACACGGTGACACACGGAGAGAAAACGGGTTGGTGAGCGGGTTGGCGAGTGATTGGGTGAGCCGATGAGTGAGTTGGTGAGTGAGCTGGTGAGCGAGATGGTGAGTAATCTGGTGAGTAATCTGGTGAGTAATCTGGTGAGTAATCTGGTGAGCTGGTGAGTGAGCTGGCGAGCTGGTGAGTGAGCTGGTGAGTGAGTTGGTGAGTGAGTTGGTGAGTGAGTTGGTGAGCAATCTGGTGAGCGAGTTGGTGAGCGAGCTGGTGAGTAATCTGGGCGAGCTGGTGAGCGAGCTGGTGAGTGAGCTGGTGAGCAATCTGGTGAGCAATCTGGTGAGCGAGTTGGTGAGCGAGTTGATGAGCGAGCTGGTGAGTATCTGGCGAGCTGGTGAGTAATCTGGTGAGTGAGTTGGTAAGTGAGCTGGTGAGCAATCTGGTGAGCAATCTGGTGAGCGAGTTGGTGAGCGAGCTGGTGAGTAATCTGGCGAGCTGGTGAGTAATCTGGTGAGTGAGTTGGTAAGTGAGCTGGTGAGCAATCTGGTGAGCGAGTTGGTGAGCGAGCTGGTGAGTAATCTGGCGAGCTGGTGAGTAATCTGGTGAGCGAGCTGGTAAGTGAGCTGGTGAGCGAGCTGGTGAGTGAGCTGGTGAGTGAGCTGGTGAGTGAGCTGGTGAGTGAGCTGGTGAGCGAGTTGGTGAGCGAGCTGGTGAGCGAGCTGGTGAGTGAGTTGGTGAGCGAGCTGGTGAGTGAGTTGGTGAGTGAGTTGGTGAGTAATCTGGTGAGCGAGCTGGTGAGTGATCTGGTGAGCGAGCTGGTGAGCTGGTGAGCAAGCTGGTGAGCGAGCTAGTGAGTAATCTGGTGAGCGAGCTAGTGAGTAATCTGGTGAGCGAGCTAGTGAGTAATCTAGTGAGTGAGCTGGTGAGCGAGCTGGTGAGCTGGTGAGCGAGCTGGTGAGTGAGCTGGTGAGCGAGCTGGTGAGCTGGTGAGTGAGCTAGTGAGTAATCTGGTGAGCGACCTGGTGAGCGAGCTGGTGAGTAATCTGGTGAGCGAGCTGGTGAGCGAGCTGGTGAGTAATCTGGTGAGCGACCTGGTGAGCTGGTGAGCGAGCTGGTGAGTGATCTGGTGAGCGATCTGGTGAGTGATCTGGTGAGCGAGCTGGTGAGCTGGTGAGCAAGCTGGTGAGCGAGCTAGTGAGTAATCTGGTGAGCGAGCTAGTGAGTAATCTGGTGAGCGAGCTGGTGAGCGAGCTGGTGAGTGAGCTAGTGAGTAATCTGGTTAGCGAGCTAGTGAGTAATCTAGTGAGTGAGCTGGTGAGCGAGCTGGTGAGTGAGCTAGTGAGTAATCTGGTTAGCGAGCTGGTGTGTAATCTGGTGAGCGACCTGGTGAGCGAGCTGGTGAGTAATCTGGTGAGCGAGCTGGTGAGCGAGCTGGTGAGTAATCTGGTGAGCGACCTGGTGAGCTGGTGAGCGAGCTGGTGAGTGATCTGGTGAGCGATCTGGTGAGCGAGCTGGTGTGTAATCTGGTGAGCGAGCTGGTGAGTAATCTGGTGTGTAATCTGGTGAGCGAGCTGGTGTGTAATCTGGTTAGCGAGCTGGTGAGTGATCTGGTGAGCGATCTGGTGAGCGATCTGGTGAGCGAGCTGGTGTGTAATCTGGTGAGCGAGCTGGTGTGTAATCTGGTGAGCGAGCTGGTGAGTGATCTGGTGTGTAATCTGGTGAGCGAGCTGGTGAGTAATCTGGTGAGCGAGCTGGTGAGTGATCTGGTGAGTAATCTGGTTAGCGAGCTGGTGAGTGATCTGGTGAGCGATCTGGTGAGCGAGCTGGTGTGTAATCTGGTGAGCGAGCTGGTGAGTGATCTGGTTAGCGAGCTGGTGTGTAATCTGGTGAGCGAGCTGGTGAGTGATCTGGTGAGTAATCTGGTTAGCGAGCTGGTGAGCGAGCTGGTGAGTGATCTGGTGAGCGAGCTGGTGAGTGATCTGGTGAGCGAGCTGGTGTGTAATCTGGTGAGCGAGCTGGTGAGCTGGTGAGCGAGCTGGTGAGTGATCTGGTGAGCGAGCTGGTGAGTGATCTGGTGAGCGAGCTGGTGAGTGATCTGGTGAGCGAGCTGGTGAGTAATCTGGTGAGCGAGCTGGTGAGTGATCTGGTGTGTAATCTGGTGAGCGAGCTGGTGAGCTGGTGAGCGAGCTGGTGAGTGATCTGGTGAGCGAGCTGGTGAGTGATCTGGTGAGCGAGCTGGTGAGTAATCTGGTGAGCGAGCTGGTAAGTAATCTGGTGAGCGAGCTGGTGAGTAATCTGGTGAGCGAGCTGGTGAGCGAGTTGGTGAGCGAGTTGGTGATCTGGTGAGCGAGCTGGTGAGTAATCTGGTGAGTTGGTGAGCGAGCTGGTGAGCGAGCTGGTGAGTGATCTGGTGAGCGAGCTGGTGAGTGATCTGGTGAGCGAGCTGGTGAGCGAGCTGGTGAGTGATCTGATGAGCGAGCTGGTGAGCTGGTGAGCGAGCTGGTGAGTAATCTGGTGAGTAATCTGGTGAGCGAGCTGGTGAGTAATCTGGTGAGCGAGCTGGTGAGTGATCTGGTGAGCGAGCTGGTGAGTGATCTGGTGAGTTGGTGAGCAAGCTGGTGAGCGAGCTGGTGAGTAATCTGGTGAGCGAGCTGGTGTGTAATCTGTTGAGTTGGTGAGCGAGCTGGTGAGCGAGCTGGTGAGTGATCTGGTGAGCGAGCTGGTGAGTGATCTGGTGAGCGAGCTGGTGTGTAATCTGTTGAGCTGGTGAGCGAGCTGGTGAGCGAGCTGGTGAGTGATCTGGTGAGCGAGCTGGTGAGCGAGCTGGTGAGCGAGCTGGTGAGTGATCTGGTGAGCGAGCTGGTGTGTAATCTGTTGAGCTGGTGAGCGAGCTGGTGAGCGAGCTGGTGAGTGATCTGGTGAGCGAGCTGGTGAGCGAGCTGGTGAGTAATCTGGTGAGCGAGCTGGTGTGTAATCTGTTGAGTTGGTGAGCGAGCTGGTGAGCGAGCTGGTGAGTGATCTGGTGAGCGAGCTGGTGAGCGAGCTGGTGAGTGATCTGGTGAGCGAGCTGGTGTGTAATCTGTTGAGCTGGTGAGCGAGCTGGTGAGCGAGCTGGTGAGTGATCTGGTGAGCGAGCTGGTGAGCGAGCTGGTGAGCGAGCTGGTGAGTGATCTGGTGAGCGAGCTGGTGTGTAATCTGTTGAGCTGGTGAGCGAGCTGGTGAGCGAGCTGGTGAGTGATCTGGTGAGCGAGCTGGTGAGCGAGCTGGTGAGTAATCTGGTGAGCGAGCTGGTGTGTAATCTGTTGAGCTGGTGAGCGAGCTGGTGAGCGAGCTGGTGAGCGAGCTGGTGAGCGAGCTGGTGAGCGAGCTGGTGAGCGATCTGGTGAGCGATCTGGTGAGCGAGCTGGTGAGCGAGCTGGTGAGTAATCTGGTGAGCGAGCTGGTGAGTAATCTGGTGATCTGGTGAGCGAGCGTACGTTTCCGCTTGTGCTTCTTCCTCTTCACCGTCTCCTCCTCCTCCTCATCATCGTCATCATCATCGTCGCTGCCCTCCCCACCACCACCCCCCCCTCCCTCCCCCCCCTCATCATCGTCATCATCGTCGTCATCGTCACGCTGCTGCTGCTGCTGTGTCTCTGCGCGAGGTTTCCCGCCCCCTCCACCATCGTCATCGTCGTCGTCATCTTCGTCGTCGTCGTTGATGAGGCCCTTGAGGTTTCCCATCTCGTCCTGGTCCTCCTCGTTCAACTCCTCCTCCTCCTCCTCCTCGTCTGGGAGGGGCGGAGAGAGGACGACGGCGACAATATCATCAACGTCGTCAACAACGTCGTCTTCATCATCATCATCGTCGTCGTTATTGTCAACGTCATCATCATCAACGTCAACAACGTCATCAACGTCATCAACGTCATCATTATCATCATCGTCGTCAACATTGTCAACGTCATCGTCGTCAACGTCAACAACGTCATCATCATCAACGTCGTCATCATCAACGTCATCATCGTCATCGTCGTCGTCATCATCATCAACGTCATCGTCAATGTCATCACCGCCACCACTATAGGGTGTCTGTGTGTGTGTGTCTGTGTGTGTGTGTCTGTGTGTGTCTGTGTGTGTCTGTGTGTGTGTGTGTGTGTCTGTGTGTGTGTGTGTCTGTGTGTGTGTGTGTCTGTGTGTGTCTGTGTGTGTGTGTCTCTGTGTGTGTGTGTCTCTGTGTGTGTGTGTCTGTGTGTGTGTGTCTGTGTGTGTGTGTCTGTGTGTGTGTGCGTCTCACCATCGTCGCTCGGAGGAGCAAACTTGCGCCCCCTGCCCCGCTTGCCGCGCTGAGTCGAGGAGGAGGAGGAGGGGGGTGGGAGCCCCTCCCCCTCCTCCTCGTCCCCGTCGTCACCCCCCGACAGGCCCCCAGAGAAGTCGCCCTCAGACTCCACCTCCTCCTCCTCCTCCGCCTCGCTCTCCACAAACTCAGACATCGCCTAGGGGACGGCGGTGGTACGTCAGCGTGTGTCAGTGTGTCACCGTGTGTGTCACCGTGTGTGTGTCACCGTGTGTGTGTGTCACCGTGTGTCACCGTGTGTGTGTCACAGTGTGTGTCACCATGTGTCACCATGTGTCACCGTGGGTGTGTCACAGTGTGTGTCACCATGTGTCACCATGTGTCACCGTGGGTGTGTCACAGTGTGTGTCACCATGTGTCACCATGTGTCACCGTGGGTGTGTCACAGTGTGTGTGTGTGTGGTGGTAGTGTAGCGGTTAGCGCCACGCTGCGCTATGAACCCGGCGACTCGGGTTCGATTCCCGCTCACAGCCAACAGCAGTGACAATTATCTGAACCGGTCCTGGGCCTCCCCTAGGTCGACTCAGCCTCAAATGAGTACCTGGTGCGGTGTGTTGTGAACACCGCTAGCACTGGGGATACAAAGGCGGCCGGGCGTGGTGCTGGTAGCCACCCCCTCGTGTGCCACAGTGCCGGTAGCCTTCATAGGTGCTCGCTAACAGCACTTGCCCCTACAGTCTGTTAAGGCTACACGGGGGATCTTTGTCTTTGTGTCTCAGTGTGTCACTGTGTCTCAGTGTGTGTCACAGTGTGTCACAGTGTGTCTCAGTGTGTCTCAGTGGTGTCTCCCTGTGTCTCCCTGTGTCTCCCTGTGTCTCCCTGTGTCTCCCTGTGTCTCCCTGTGTCTCCCCCTGTCTCACAGCAGTATCACACGGTGTGTCTCACCGTGTCTCACCGTGTCTCAGCGGTGTCTCCGTGTCTACCTGTGTCTCAGTATCTCACGGTGTGTCTCAGCGTGTCTCTCCGTGTCTCAGTGGTGTTCCTGTGTCTCCCTGTGTCTCAGTATCTCACGGTGTGTCTCAGCGCAGTGTCTCAGCGCAGTGTCTCAGCGCAGTGTCTCAGCGCAGTGTCTCAGCGCAGTGTCTCAGCGCAGTGTCTCAGCGCAGTGTCTCAGCGCAGTGTCTCAGCGCAGTGTCTCAGCGCAGTGTCTCAGCGCAGTGTCTCAGCGCAGTGTCTCAGCGCAGTGTCTCAGCGCAGTGTCTCAGCGCAGTGTCTCAGCGCAGTGTCTCAGCGCAGTGTCTCAGCGCAGTGTCTCAGCGCAGTGTCTCAGCGCAGTGTCTCAGCGCAGTGTCTCAGCGCAGTGTCTCAGCGCAGTGTCTCAGCGCAGTGTCTCAGCGCAGTGTCTCAGCGCAGTGTCTCAGCGCAGTGTCTCAGTGCAGTGTCTCAGTGCAGTGTCTCAGCGCAGTGTCTCAGCGCAGTGTCTCAGTGCAGTGTCTCAGTGCAGTGTCTCAGTGCAGTGTCTCAGTGCAGCGTCTCAGTGCAGCGTCTCAGTGCAGCGTCTCAGTGCAGCGTCTCAGTGCAGCGTCTCAGTGCAGTGTCTCAGTGCAGTGTCTCAGCGCAGTGTCTCAGTGCAGTGTCTCAGTGCAGTGTCTCAGTGCAGTGTCTCAGCGCAGTGTCTCAGTGCAGTGTCTCAGTGCAGTGTCTCAGTGCAGTGTCTCAGTGCAGTGTCTCAGCGCAGTGTCTCAGTGCAGTGTCTCAGTGCAGTGTCTCAGCGCAGTGTCTCAGTGCAGCGTCTCAGTGCAGTGTCTCAGTGCAGCGTCTCAGTGCAGCGTCTCAGTGCAGTGTCTCAGTGCAGTGTCTCAGCGCAGTGTCTCAGTGCAGTGTCTCAGTGCAGTGTCTCAGCGCAGTGTCTCAGTGCAGTGTCTCAGTGCAGTGTCTCAGTGCAGTGTCTCAGTGCAGTGTCTCAGCGCAGTGTCTCAGTGCAGTGTCTCAGTGCAGTGTCTCAGTGCAGTGTCTCAGTGCAGTGTCTCAGTGCAGTGTCTCAGCGCAGTGTCTCAGTGCAGTGTCTCAGTGCAGTGTCTCAGTGTTGTCCCTGTGTCTCCCTGTGTCTCAACATCTCACGCACCTCTCTCCCCGCCTCTACCCGCGGACTCTCTGCGTCTCACCGAGTCTCAAGGGGGTCTCTCCCCGCCTCCGCCCGTGTCCGTCTGCGTGTGAAACAACCGGACAAGCCTGGACAGACAGACAGACAGAGACAGACAAAAACATGGTGACACAAAGACAAATCTCCTCCGCGTAGCCCACGCAGTGTTGGAGGGGCAAGTGCTGCGAGTAGCAGCAGCAGCAGCAGCAGCGCCTATGAATGAAGGCTACCGGCACTGTGGCACACACACAGACAAAGACAAAGATCCCCTGTGTAGCCTTAACAGACTGTAGGGGCAAGTGCTGTTAGCGAGTAGCACCTGTGAAGGCTACCGGCGCTGTGGCACACGAGGGGGGGGTGGCCAGCACCACGCCCGGCCGCCTTTGTCTCCCCAGTGCTAGCGATGTTTACTACACAACGCTACACCAGGGTACTCATTTGAGGCTGAGTCGACCTAGGGGAGGCCCAGGATCGGTTCAGACCGTGAGCAGGGAATCGAACCCGGGCCGCCGGGTTCGTAGCGCAACGCAGCGCTAACCGCTGCACAACCGCTCCCCACACAACACACACACACAACACACGCAACACACAACACACACCACACACAGACACAACACACACACAGACACACCAACACCCACAACACACACAACACACAGACACACCACACACACACCAACACACACAGACACACCAGACACACAGACACAACACCCACAACACACACCACACACACCACACACAAAACACACACAACGTACAAAACACACACCACACACACCACGCACACCACACACACCACACACACACGCGCCACACACACCACGCACGCCACACACACACCACACACAAAGCACACACCACACACACAACGCACAAAACACACACCACACACAAAGCACACACACAACACACACCCACACAACACACACACCACACACACGCACAAAACACACACCACACACAAAACACACACCACACACACGCACAAAACACACACCACACACACCACACACACAACACACAAAAGACACACCACACACACCACACACATAACACACAAAAGACACACCACACACACCACACAACACACACACAACACACACACAACGCACAAAACACACACCACACACACAACGCACAAAACACACACCACACACACCACACAGACACAACAACACACACCACACACAACACACCACCCAACACACACCACACACACAGACACACACACACACCACACACAGACACACACACACAACACCCAACACACACCACACACACAGACACACACACACCACACACAAAACACACACACACACAGACATAAAACACACAACACACACACCACACACACACACAACACCCAACACACACCACACACACAGACACACACACACACCACACACACAACGCACAAAACACACACCACACACACAGTGATGCTCACTACTGCTACTCACGACAGAACCACCACGCCCGACCGCCTTTGTCTCTCCCCCAGCGCCAGCGATGCTCACTACTGCTACTCACTACAGCACCAAGTACCAATTTAAGGCTGAGTCGACCTAGGAACGGTTCAGATCATCGCCATCACTGCTGGGGTTCCTAGTGACGCAGCGTTGCGCTAACCGCTGCACCACCGCTCCCCCTCCACACACACACAACACAAAAAAGACAAAGCTGCCCCGTGTAGCCCCTAACAGAGTGGAGGGGCAAGTGCCGTTAGCAGCGAGCAGGCCCACGCACTCCGCACAGATCGATCTCCCGTCGCGCCGACACCGCGGAACCACTAGGCCGAAGCCTCGGTGCTCGCCTAGCCACTCGGCCGAGGAACCCGAGGCATCTCCCCGCCAAGCGACCCAAACAATGCCCCCCCCCCCCCCCACCGTTCTGTAACTACGACACGGCAGAGGGGAATTTAGGAGAAGCTCACCACCACTCACCACTCACTAACCACTCACTCACCACTCGCTCACCATTCACTAACCACTCACTCACCACCACTCACCACTCGCTCACCATTCACTCACCACTCACTCACCACCACTCACCACTCGCTCACCATTCACTAATCACCACTCACCGTTCACTAACCACCACTCACCACCACTCACCACTCGCTCACCATTCACTAACCACCACTCACCACTCACTCACCACCACTCACCACTCGCTCACCATTCATTAACCACCACTCACCACTCACTCACCACCGCTCACCACTCACTCACCACTCGCTCACCACTCACTCACCACCACTCACCACCCGCTCACCACTCACTCACCACCACTCACCACTCGCTCACCACTCACTAACCACCACTCACCACTCGCTCACCACTCACTCACCACCACTCACCACCACTCACCACTCGCTCACCACTCGCTCACCACTCACTCACCAGTCACTAACCACCACTCACTCATCATGTCGCGGACACCGTCAAACTCTAGGCCGAAGCCTCGGCTCTCGCCTAGACACGCCGCCGGGAAACCTGAGGCATCACCCCGCCAAGCAACCAAAACCGTCACCCCCCCCCCCCTCGTCCACTCCTGTGACTAAGCCACGGCAAAGAGGAATCAGGAGAACCTCACCACCACACAATTACCGCTCACTCACCCCAGTCCCCCCCCCCCGATCTCCCGTAGATATCGCAAAACCCCGAAGCCGAACAAACATCGCGGACACCGCCAAACTCTAGGCCGAAGCCTCGGGCCTCGCCTAATTACCCCGCCGGGGAAGCCGAGGCATCACCCCGCCAAACGGCTCGACCCAACACCCCCCCCCCCCCCCATGCGCTGAGGTAAATCTAGCAGAACCTGACCACTTGCCACTCACTCGCCGCGGGAGTCATTCCTCCACCTCCCCACGGTTTCTCTCTCGCCGACTCAGGCGAGGACAGAGAGCGAGACGATGAGAGCGAGAAGGGGGGGGGGGGAGAGTTGAGCGAAACCCCTAGGCCGAAGCCTAGGACCTCGCCTAGCCAAGCCGGCGGGGAACCCGAGGCATCACACGGCCAAGCGACCCGCCTCGAACCGGTCCACTGCGACACGTCTGAGGTGAATCTTAACAGAACCTCACCACTCGTCTCGGGTGTTTAACTTCCCTCCCCACGACTTCTCTCACGCAGAGAGCGAGCGAGACGTGAGAGAGAGAGGGAGAGACACGAGTAGAGTTTAGGGACGAAAACAAAACCCACAGGCCGAAGCCTGGTCCTCACCTAGCCACGCCGCGGGAAACCCCGAGACATCACCCGGCCAAACGACCCGGCCCCTAACCGGTCCGTCACCCGATCAGAAACCTCACAACCACCACTCACTCACCTCGTCCCTCCTGTCACGCAGACCCTGGCGAGGAGGGAGAGAGAGAGAGACAGCGAGAGGCGAGGAGAGTTGAGCGCTGCAAGAAAAACCGCTAGGCCGAAGCCTAGGACCTTGCCTAGCCACGCCGCCCGGGAGCCTGAGGCATCACACGGCCAAGCGACCTAGTCCCACACCCCATGCGCTGAGGCGATTCTAGCAGAACCTCACCACCACCACCACCGCTCACTCACTCGACTCAGATGTTGTTCTTCCCTCCCCACAAATTCTCTCACGCAAAGGAGCGAGCGAGGGGAGGACGGAGAGAGGACTAAAGATAGAGACGAGGAAATTTGAGCGCCGTAAACAAAACCCCTAGGCCGAAGCCTGGGCACTCGCCTAGCCAAGCCGCCGGGTAACCCGAGACATCACCCGGCCAAAAGACACGGCCCCGAACGAGTCCGTCACCCGATGTACTGAGGCGATTATATCAGAACCTCACCACCACTCACCAACAACTCACCTCGTGACTCCCTCCCCACGACTTCTCTCACGCAGGCCCCGGCGAGGAGGGAGAGATGAGAGCGAGAAGAGAGTTGAGTGTCGTAAACGAAACCCCTAGGCCGAAGCCTGGGCACTCGCCTAGCCAAGCCGCCGAGGAACCCGAGACTTCACCCGGCCAAACGACCCGGCCCCGAACGAGTCCGTCACCCGATGTACTGAGGCGATTCTATCAGAACCTCACCAACACCACTCACTCACCACTCACCCACCTCGTCCCTCCCTCCCCACGACTCCCCGGCTATTAGGGAGAGAGCGAGAGACAATGACAGTTGAGTATTTAGCGCCGCATGCGAAACCCCCGGGCTGAAGCCTGCGCACTCGCCTAGCCAAGCCCCCGGGGAAAAGCCGAAGCATCACCCTTGCCAAGCGGACCGACCACGGGTCCCTCACCCAGTGCACCGAGTTGAATCAATCAGAACCTCACCACCACCACCACTCACTCACCTCAGGGTCGTCCCTGCCTGCCTCCACACGACTTCTCTCACGCAGACCCCGGCGAGGAGGGATAGATGAGAGGAGAGTTCACAGACGTAAACGAAACGCCTAGGCCGAAGCCTGGGCACTCGCCTAGCCAAGCTGCCGGGGAACCCGAAGCATCACCCGGCCAAGCAATCCGAACGGACACGGTCCCTCACTCAATGCACCGAAGCGATTCTATTAGAACCTCACGACCACCGCTCACCTAGTTCCTCCCTCCCCACGACTTCTCTCACGCAGACCCCGGCGAGGAGGGAGAGATGAGAGAGGAGAGTTCACAGACGTAAACGAAACGCATAGGCCGAAGCCTGGGCACTCGCCTAGCCAAGCTGCCGGGGAACCCGAGACATCACCCGGCCAAGCAATCCAAGCGGACACTGTCCGTCACTGAATGCACCGAAGCGATTATATCAGAACCTCACGACCACCACTCACTCACTCACCTCGTCCCTCCCTCCCTCCCCACGACTTCTCTCACGCAGACCCCGGCGAGGAGGGAGGGATGAGAGCGAGAAGAGAGTTGAGTGTCGTAAACAAAACCCCTAGGCCGAAGCCTGGGCCCTCGCCTAGCCAAGCCGCCGAGGAACCCGAGACTTCACCCGGCCAAACGACCCGGCCCCGAACGAGTCCGTCACCCGATGTACTGAGGCGATTCTATCAGAACCTCACCAACACCACTCACCACTCACTCACCTCGTCCCTCCCTCCCCACGACTTCTCTCACGCAGACCCCGGCGAGGAGGGAGAGATGAGAGCGAGATGAGAGTTGAGAGTTGAGCGTTGAGCGTGTCCGAAGCGAGCAATGGCGGCTTAACGGGAGGCCTCAAACCGCTGGAGCGGGACAGGCGAGCCGCGAGACGACCACCTATTGGACGAGCCGCGCGTCACGTGCTGGGGGGGGGGCGAGAATAGCCCCGCCCCCCTGTTTCCCCCCCCCCCCCTCTACTTCCGCTCCCCCGAGTCGCCCCGCCCCCCCACTTCCGCTTTCTCTTTCCCCAAAATTCCAGAGACCCATCAGATTCATCTTCTTGGTTCTTTCGGTAAAGTCGTCACGTTGAAGGGAAATAATAAAATAATAAAAATTAAACATAATAAAATACAATTCTCACGACGTTTCGGCCACAACGCAAGCAGCCGCCCTCAGGTGAAGAACAGATCTGTCGGAAAGACAGCGTCTGAATGAGCACCACCAAGCTTGGCAGCGTATATACTTAAATATATACTTAAATATACGCTGCCAAGCTTGGTGGTGTCCAGAAGAACAGGTCTGTCGGAAAGACAGCGTCTGAATGAGCACCACCAAGCTTGGCAGCGTATATACTTAAATAAATACTTAAATATACGCTGCCAAGCTTGGTGATGTTCAGAAGAACAGGGCTGTCGGAAAGACAGCGTCTGAATGAGCACCACCAAGCTTGGCAGCGTATATACTTAAATATATACTTAAATATACGCTGCCAAGCTTGGTGGTGTTCAGAAGAACAGGTCTGTCGCAAAGACAGCGTCTGAATGAGCACCACCAAGCTTGGCAGCGTATATACTTAAATAAATACTTAAATATACGCTGCCAAGCTTGGTGGTGTTCAGAAGAACAGGTCTGTCGCAAAGACAGCGTCCAACAGACCTGTTCTTCACCTGAGGACGGCTGCTTGCGTTGTGGCCGAAACGTCGTATTTATTATGTTTTATTTTATTATTTCCCTTCTACGTGGTGATTTTACCGAAAGAACCAAGAAGATGAATCCCTTCTTTGGTTCTTTTCGGTTAAGTCACGTCTAAAAATAAAATAATAAATTAAAATAACATATTACGACGTTTCGATTGCAACACAAGCAATCATCATCAGGTATAAAAGAAATAGCAACAAAAATCTAACTAGAAAACTATAGACAGACATACAAGCAGACAGACATCACAACGGCACACTCAGGCTTTTTCGGTAAAGTCACCACGTAGGTAAAAAATTAAAATAAAATTTATATCTTCTTGGTTCTTTCGGTAAAGTCACCACGTAGAAGGGAAGTAATAAAATAATAAAAATAAAACATAATAAAATAATTCTCACGACGTTTCGGCCACAACGCAAGCAGCCGTCCTCAGGTGAAGACCAGGTCTGTCGGGGAGACAGCGTCTGAATGAAACACCACCACGCTTGGCAGCGTATATTTAAGCTGGGTTGGAAGGGGGGAAGGGCGCCTTGACAGAGACTTCATGGTCAAAAATAATGATTTTGTCAAGGCGCCCTTCCCCCCTCCAACCCAGCTTAAATATACGCTCCAAGCGTTGTGGTGTTTCATTCAGACGCTGTCTCCCCGACAGACCTGGTCTTCACCTGAGGACGGCTGCTTGCGTTGTGGCCGAAACGTCGTGAGAATTATTTTATTATGTTTTATTTTTATTATTTTATTACTTCCCTTCTACGTGACTTTACTGAAAGAACCAAGAAGATGAATCCCTGCAGTCACGAAAGCTTTAAATCGAAATTTAATATAAATGACATGTAAAAAATCATTACGTGAAAGGATTTGGCCTTTAACAGGTAGCAAAGCATTTATTTGCAAGGCAATTTAACAAATTGCACGGACATGAACAACACAAAAACAAGTCGTAACGTGACTGATCAAACATCATGAAAACATCTGAGGCCTGCGCCCAAACCAATTACCTCACTTGAACTTCTTTATTATCTACATTAACAGGTTAGAGCAGCCAACGCAGGCTGTGTGGTGGAGATTTGGCTCCAACCTCGCTGCAGCAGCAACACATCATCACTTTCAGTTTCAGTGGGAACAGTGTTTGTTGATCTCCCATTTTTTGCCAGTGCATCCAAGTCTGGAGTTATTTTGTTTGTGGCAATTCTCAGGATAGATCTGAGGTGCTGATCCGTTAACTGTTGATCTGTGACGGGCTTTGTTGGCGTTCGTGACGCTGAATGTCTGCTCACACACACATAAGTTGTAAATGCTTACCCCGAGCTCTCAATACTCTGATATTGCACTGTGTTTGAGTTGTACGCCTTCTGGTGTCATCTGGCCCTACACCAATGGGGACTAGGCTCTAAAGAAAGCCGTCTCGGGTGTGGGCCAATCAACTTCAAGGACAGTGCATATTATCATCCTTATCAGAGTTGCTTCTTTTTGTTTGCTTTTTTGACTACTTGTGTTGTGGTCATTGCAAACATGATGCCTTGAATAAAGGTGTCAGTTTTGTACCAGTTAAAAGGGTAAAAACCTACTATCATATTTTGCCACTGGTAAAAGAGATCTCATAGTGTAAATGCTTACCCCGAGCTCTCAATACTCTGATATTGCACTGTGTTTGAGTTGTACGCCTTCTGGTGTCATCTGGCCCTACACCAATGGGGACTAGGCTCTAAAGAAAGCCGTCTCGGGTGTGGGCCAATCAACTTCAAGGACAGTGCATATTATCATCCTTATCAGAGTTGCTTCTTTTTGTTTGCTTTTTTGACTACTTGTGTTGTGGTCATTGCAAACATGATGCCTTGAATAAAGGTGTCAGTTTTGTACCAGTTAAAAGGGTAAAAACCTACTATCAGTATCTTCTGTGCAGTCCTCCGGAGGTTTGGAAACGTGGCTCTGTTAAGCGAAGCATAAAAGTCGTTCAGTTTAACAGTGAAATTTTCTTTTCCGAGACCAAGGTTCTCTGCAAACCTCCTGGCTACCATCAAAGGTTTGTACACGAAGCCATACAAATATACAAACACAGACATAATTTCAACCGTGATGAAGGTTACAAACTGAGTAATCATTGGAAAGATGTGATCAACCACGCAAAAAATATTTAACTACACGTATTTGGCCAATCTTATTTGACAGACAACTATTACAGGTTTACCATGTTCAGTTGTTTTCTCCTTTTCACAGGTTGAGTCACAAACCGTACCTCTCCATAACAAAGGCTCACCCTCTTAAGCCTCACCTTACCATATTGATAAAAAGTGTGCTGTACTTGGCCCTTCCCCCCTCTCCAACCATTATATATAAACGCAGTGGTAGCTCCTGCAGTCTCTCATTTACTTGATGCAGCTGTCGTGGCTGTGACGGTTCCACCTGAAGACGGAAGCTTGTGTTGCCTCCGAAACGTCGTGATTTTTTATTTTATTTTACTTTTATTAATTTTAATGTTTTACCTACACGGTGACTTTACCGAAAACAAACTAAGAATATGAATCCTTGCAGTCACGAGAGCTTCAAATCTAGAATCAGTTTAACAGAGTTGAGCTTCTCCTGTAGGACGGAGTCAGACTGAACATCTATCAGTTCCAACTGCAGCTCCTGTGATGCTGTTTCAGGGTCTTGTAACAGGGGACAGGACACCAGCTCAAGTGACTGTTCAATCTTATTGGTTCTTTCGGTAAAGTCATCACGTAGAAGGGAAATAATAAAATAATAAAAATATTTTTATTTTATTTTATTTCATTATTTCCCTTCTACGTGACTTTACCGAAAAGAATAAAAATATATTTTTTTATTTTTTTTATTTTATTATTTCCCTTCTACGTGACTTTACCGAAAAAAATAAAAATATTATTTTTTTATTTATTTTATTTCATTATTTCCCTTCTACGTGACTTTACCAAAAAGAATAAAAATATTATTTTTTTTTTTTTTTTTATTTCCCTTCTACGTGACTTTACCGAAAAGAATAAAAATATTATTTTATTATTTTTTTATTTTATTATTTCCCTTCTACGTGACTTTACCGAAAAAAATAAAAATATTATTTTATTATTTATTTTATTTCATTATTTCCCTTCTACGTGACTTTACCAAAAAGAATAAAAATATTATTTTTTTTTTTTTTTTTATTTCCCTTCTACGAGACTTTACCGAAAAAAATAAAAATATTTTTTTTTTTTATTTCATTATTTCCCTTCTACGTGACTTTACCGAAAAAAATAAAAATATTTTTTTTTTTTATTTCATTATTTCCCTTCTACGTGACTTTACCGAAAAAAATAAAAATATTTTTTTTTTTTATTTCATTATTTCCCTTCTACGAGACTTTACCGAAAAGAATAAAAATATTATTTTTTATTTTTTTATTTTATTATTTCCCTTCTACGTGACTTTACCGAAAAGAATAAAAATATTATTTTATTATTTTTTTATTTCATTATTTCCCTTCTACGTGACTTTACCGAAAAGAATAAAAATATTATTTTTTATTTTTTTATTTCATTATTTCCCTTCTACGTGACTTTACCGAAAAGAATAAAAATATTATTTTATTATTTTTTTATTTCATTATTTCCCTTCTACGTGACTTTACCGAAAAGAATAAAAATATTATTTTTTATTTTTTTATTTCATTATTTCCCTTCTACGTGACTTTACCGAAAAGAATAAAAATATTATTTTTTATTTTTTTATTTCATTATTTCCCTTCTACGTGACTTTACCGAAAAGAATAAAAATATTATTTTATTATTTTTTTATTTTATTATTTCCCTTCTATGTGACTTTACCGAAAAAAATAAAAATATTATTTTATTATTTTTTTATTTTATTATTTCCCTTCTATGTGACTTTACCGAAAAAAATAAAAATATTATTTTATTATTATTTTTATTTTATTATTTCCCTTCTACGTGACTTTACCGAAAAGAATAAAAATATTATTTTATTATTTTTTTTATTTATTTCATTATTTCCCTTCTACGTGACTTTACCGAAAAGAATAAAAAATATTATTTTATTATTTTTTTATTTCATTATTTCCCTTCTACGTGACTTTGCCGAAAAGAATAAAAATATTATTTTAATATTTTTTTATTTCATTATTTCCCTTCTACGTGACTTTACCGAAAAGAATAAAAATATTATTTTTTTATTTTTTTATTTTATTATTTCCCTTCTATGTGACTTTACCGAAAAGAATAAAAATATTATTTTATTATTTTTTTATTTTATTATTTCCCTTCTACGTGACTTTACCGAAAAAAATAAAAATATTATTTTATTATTTTTTTATTTTATTATTTCCCTTCTACGTGGCGACTTTACCGAAAAGAATAAAAATATTATTTTATTATTTTTTTATTTCATTATTTCCCTTCTACGTGACTTTACCGAAAAGAATAAAAATATTATTTTATTATTTTTTTATTTCATTATTTCCCTTCTACGTGGCGACTTTACCGAAAAGAATAAAAATATTATTTTATTATTTTTTTATTTCATTATTTCCCTTCTACGTGACTTTACCGAAAAGAATAAAAATATTATTTTTTTATTTTTTTAATTTTATTATTTCCCTTCTACGCGACTTTACCGAAAAGAATAAAAATATTATTTTATTATTTTTTTATTTCATTATTTCCCTTCTACGTGACTTTACCGAAAAGAATAAAAATATTATTTTATTATTTTTTAAATTTTATTATTTCCCTTCTACGCGACTTTACCGAAAAGAATAAAAATATTATTTTATTATTTTTTTATTTCATTATTTCCCTTCTACGTGACTTTACCGAAAAAAATAAAAATATTATTTTATTATTTTATTTATTTTATTATTTCCCTTCTACGTGACTTTACCGAAAAGAATAAAAATATTATTTTATTATTTTTTAAATTTTATTATTTCCCTTCTACGTGACTTTACCGAAAAAAATAAAAATATTATTTTATTATTTTTTTTATTTCATTATTTCCCTTCTACGTGACTTTACCGAAAAGAATACAAATATTATTTTATTATTTTTTAAATTTTATTATTTCCCTTCTACGTGGCGACTTTACCGAAAGAACCAAGAAGATGAATCCCTGCAGTCACGAACAGCTTTAAATCGAAATTTGACTGTTCAATGTTTTCGAAATCAGAGAACCTACTGCAGAATTCTCCGTACAGGTCCTCAAGTGATTTGCTGGATTTTTAAATCCTTTATATTAAGTTCGCTTGCTTGCTTAGGACCGTGCAAATCTTTCGGTCGTTTTTTAACCCACTTCCCGTGATCCAATCGAGCTGACATTTCGCACACAGACTCGTTGTGCGTGACAATTGATGTTCGTGAAATTTTTTTTCTCCAAAATTTTACACTTTTTAGGATTTTTTTTTCATATTTCATTTAAAATACCAATGTGATAAAAATGAAACTCTTACTCAAGAAAAACAGAAATGAATAATAAAATAAAACCGATGCCACGCATATAAAGGATTTATAGTGAAACACTTTGTTTTTACGGGTTAATTTTTTAAATCCTTTATATTAAGTTCGCTCGCTTGCTTGCTTAGGACCGTGCAAATCTTTCGGTCGTTTTTTAACCAACTTCCCGTGATCCAATCGAGCTGACATTTCGCACGCAGACTCGTTGTGCGTGACAATTAATGTTCGTCAAAAATGTTTTCCAAAATTTTACACTTTTTAGGACAAAAATATTATATTTAATAACCAATTGCTTAATGGTGCAATGCAATCATCTGACCCATAGGTGGCAGCCATCTCAAGCCAGAGGACGAGAGGACTCTAGCCTCCACGCATATCAAGGATTTAGAGTGAAACACTTTGTTTTTACGGGTTAATTTTTAAATCCTTTATATTAAGTTCACTTGCTTGCTTGCTTGCGCGCTTACGGTCGTTTTTTAACCCACTTCGCGTGATCCAATCGAGCTGACATTTTGCACACAGACTCGTTGTGCGTGACAATTTATTTTCGTGAAAAATTTTTTTTTCCAAAATTTTACACTTTTAGGAAAAAAAACATTTCACTAACACAATCATATATTTTTCCTAAACACAGAAAATTATTCTGGATGTGTGTCAACACACTATCAAAAATGAAACTCTTACTCAAGAAAAACAGAAATGAATAAGAAAAATAAAACCGATGCCACGCATATAAAGGATTTATAGTGAAAAACTTTGTTTTTACGGGTTAATTTTTTTTGCGTTTCGCGTTGCCCCTTCCTGCATGGCAAGTGTTGGGGAAATGAGCGAAAGATTTGTTCGCAATTTGCCCGGAGAACAAAGTGAGCTTGGATTTGAAGGCTTTCACGTGTTTGTACATGTCACGAACACACTGATCTATCCCCTGCAGTTTCACATTCAAGCTCATTCACGTGTGAAAATATGTCCACAGCAAACGCAAAGTCACTAAGCCAGTTTCTTGACGCTTAGCTCGGCGAATTCGTCAGATTTCCCCCATCAACTCCAAAAATGCGATGATGTCTGTCCTCTTTCAGCTCCCACACTCGTTGTAACACTTTCCCCAAACTTAACCAGCGGACACGACAGTGGTACAGCAAGTCCTGATGATGATCCGCATCAGTTTCCTCCAGGAAGGTCATACAGGCAGGAACAATGTCCCACACTGCCCACCAGGGATCTATTGTCTGTCTGTCTGTCGTGCATAAATAAATATATAATACACACAGCTCTTTGATTGGTGGAGACCTACTGCCGGGTACGGAGAGGGGAGGGGCCTAAGGGAGGAGGGTCAGGGGAGGGGCCTAAGGGAGGGGGGGTAAGGGGAGGGGCCTAAGGGAGGGGGGTAAGGGGAGGGGCCTAAGGGAGGGGTGGTCAGGGGAGGGGCCTAAGGGAGGGGGGGCCAGGGGAGGGGCCTAAGCGAGGGGTGGTCAGGGGAGGGGCCTAAGGGAGGGGGGGTAAGGGGAGGGGCCTAAGGGAGGGGGGGGGTGTAAGGGGAGGGGCCTAAGCGAGGGGGAGGGGCCGATAGTGAAGGGGGGGCTGGCTGCCTGGCTGGCTGCCTGGCTACCTCAAATCAAGTTATCGTGTACACAGGTAGGAACAACAGGTTTTCCACACTTGCCCACCAGGTATGAGTTGTCTGGCTGTCGTGCACGAATGCGCTGGTCCAACCAAATTCCTCCCTGCCCACTCCGAAGGAGCGTGTTGAACTGACGGTGCTGAAGTCCCCGTGCTCGTACACAGTTCACAAGTTTTGCGACTGGATCCACGACACGATGAAGCTGCAATACAGACTTACACAGGGATTCCTGATGGATGATGCAGTGAAGAATAAGTATAACCCGTAAAAACAAAGTGTTTCACTATAAATCCTTGATATGCGTGGCGGCTAGAGTCCTCTCGTCCTCTGGCTTGAGATGGCTGCCACCTATGGGTCAGATGATTGCATTGCACCATTAAGCAATTGGTATTTAAATATAATATTTTTGTCCTAAAAAGTGTTAAATTTTGGGAAAAAAAATGTCACGAACGTTAATTGTCACGCACAACGAGTCTGCGTGCGAAATGTCAGCTCGATTGGATCACGGGAAGTGGGTTAAAAAACGACCGAAAGATTTGCACGGTCCTAAGCAAGCAAGCGAACTTAATATAAAGGATTTAAAAATAAGATCCTGGACAGGGTTTTCCTCTTTCACTTCATCCTGGATTATTTTGAGCAGCCCAACATTTTTTTCCAGTTAAATTTGGGAGATTCATCCGTCGTGACATTGACAAGTTTACTCCGAGGATGTAGCGTCATTCTTTCGATGACAGCGGATACCTGGTTATACAAGTTCTCTCCCCGCGTTGTTCCTTTCAGGGACTCCATGGTGGTCAAAAACTCCTCTGTTATCGCAAAACTGTCGTCAATTCAAAGGAATCAGACTTTTTTTGTTTAATTGACTGGCTATATTTTTAAATCCTTTATATTAAGTTCGCGTGCTTGCTTGCTTGCGTGCTTGCTTGCTTAGGACCGTGCAAATCTTTCGCTCGTTTTTTAACCCACTTCCCGTGATCCAATCGAGCTGACATTTTCCACACAGACTCGTTGTGCGTGACGATTAATGTTCGTGAAAAAAATTCCCAAAATTTTACACTTTTTAGGCAAAAATAAATTATTTTACATATATTCAAATACAACTCATTCATGGCTTTGGCTGAACGTCACAGTGTAGGAGCCCAGAGCGTAACCCCTCCACAGGCCGTGGCGGAGTAGCGCAGTTGGTAGCGCCCTCGCTTCACATGCCAAAGGTCGCGGGATCGATCCCCGTGTCCTCCACAGGCGAATATATTTTTAAATCCTTTATATTAAGTTCGCTGCCACACATATAAAGGATTTATAGTGAAAAACTTTGTTTTTACTGGTTATACTTATTAAATCCTTTATATTAAGTTCGCTTGCTTGCTTGCTTAGGACCGTGCAAATCTTTCGGTCGTTTTTCAACCCACTTCCCGTGATCCAATCGAGCTGACATTTTCCACACAGACTCGTTGTGCGTGACAATTCATGTTCGTGAAAAAATGTTTCTAAAATGTTACACTTTTTAGGAAGAACCAAGAAGATGAATCCCTGCAGTCACGAAAGCTTTAAATCGAAATTCTACAGCGTAATTAACTATTTTTGTGCTTAATAATCTTTAAAAAAAACAATATCTACATACAGTTAGTAGGAATCTGGAACGGATTAATCGTATTTACATACAATCCAGTGGGAAAATTAGGTTCCAGTGACCACCAAATCGGGTTGTGACCAAAGTAATGGAACGAATTTTGGTCGTGACCAGATGTTCTACAGTAAACCTCACTCCTGGTGAAAGTCCGCCATCTATTGGGGAAATGGGGCATTACAGGAGGAAGGGAACTTAATTTAATAAGAATAATAATGTTTGGACAAGTTCGGCGGGCCGGATTAAAAAGCTGTACTTTGCCCATGTCTGTGCTATACACTACACTATACACTACTATACACTACTATACACTACACTATACACGACTATACACTATACACTACACTATACACTACAACACACTACACTACACACTACACTATACACTACACTATACACTACACTACACACTACACTATACACTACACTATACACTACACTACACTATATACTACACTATACACTACACTATACACTACACTATACACTACACTATACACTACACTACACACTACACTACACACTACACTATACACTACACTATACACTACACTACACTATATACTACACTATACACTACACTATACACTACACTATACACTACACTATACACTACACTACACTACACACTACACTACACACTACACTATACACTACACTACACACTACACACTACACTATACACTACACTACACACTACACTACACACGACACACTACATTATACACTACACTACACACTACACTATACACTACACTACACACTACACTACACACTACACACTACACTACACACTACACTACACTATACACTACACTATACACTACACACTACACACTACACTATACACTACACTACACACTACACTACACACTACACTACACACTACACTATACACTACACACTACAATACACACTACACTATACACTACACTACACACTACACTATACACTACACTACACACTACACTACACTATACACTACACTATACACTACACTACACACTACACTACACTATACACTACACACTACACTACACACTACACTACACACTACACTATACACTACACTATACACTACACACTACAATACACACTACACTATACACTACACTACACACTACACTATACACTACACTACACACTACACTACACTACACACTACACTATACACTACACTACACACTACACTATACACTACACTACACTATACACTACACTATACACTACACTACACACTACACTACACACTACACTACACACTACACTACACTATACACTACACTATACACTACACTACACACTACACTATACACTACACTACACACTACACACTACACTATACACTACACTATACACTACACTACACACTACACTATACACTACACACTACACTATACACTACACTACACACTACACTACACACTACACTACACACTACACTATACACTACACTACACTATACACTACACTATACACTACACTACACACTACACTACACACTACACTATACACTACACTACACACTACACTACACACTACACTATACACTACACTATACACTACACTATACACTACACTACACACTACACTATACACTACACTATACACTACACTACACACTACACTATACACTACACACTACACTATACACTACACTATACACTACACTACACACTACACTATACACTACACTACACACTACACTACACACTACACTATACACTACACTATACACTACACTATACACTACACTATACACTACACTATACACTACACTACACACTACACTATACACTACACACTACAATACACACTACACTATACACTACACTACACACTACACTATACACTACACTACACACTACACTACACTATACACTACACTATACACTACACTACACACTACACTACACTATACACTACACTACACACTACACTACACACTACACTACACACTACACTATACACTACACTATACACTACACACTACAATACACACTACACTATACACTACACTACACACTACACTATACACTACACTACACACTACACTACACTACACACTACACTATACACTACACTACACACTACACTATACACTACACTACACTATACACTACACTATACACTACACTACACACTACACTACACACTACACTATACACTACACTACACACTACACTACACACTACACTATACACTACACTATACACTACACTATACACTACACTACACACTACACACTACACTATACACTACACTATACACTACACTACACACTACACTATACACTACACACTACACTATACACTACACTACACTACACACTACACTACACACTACACTATACACTACACTACACTATACACTACACTATACACTACACTACACACTACACTACACACTACACTATACACTACACTACACACTACACACTACACTATACACTACACTATACACTACACTACACACTACACTATACACTACACACTACACTATACACTACACACTACACTATACACTACACTACACACTACACTATACACTACACTACACACTACACTATACACTACACTACACTATACACTACACTATACACTACACTACACACTACACTACACACTACACTATACACTACACTACACACTACACTACACACTACACTATACACTACACTACACACTACACACTACACTATACACTACACTATACACTACACTACACACTACACTACACACTACACTACACACTACACTACACACTACACTATACACTACACTATACACTACACTATACACTACACTACACACTACACACTACACTATACACTACACTATACACTACACTACACACTACACTACACACTACACTACACACTACACTATACACTACACTACACACTACACACTACACTATACACTACACACGACACACTACACTACACACTACACACTACATTATACACTACACTACACACTACACTACACACTACACTACACACTACACTATACACTACACTACACACGACACACTACACTACACACTACACTATACACTACACTACACACTACACTACACACTACACTACACTATACACTACACTATACTATACACTACACTATACACTACACTATACACTACACTATACACTACACTACACTATACACTACACTACACACTACACTACACTATACACTACACTATACTATACACTACACTATACACTACACTACACTATACAAAACAATATACACTACACTACTATAAACTACACTATACACTATACTATACACTACACTATACACTACACACTACACTATACACTACACACTACACACTACACTATACACTACACACTACACTACACACTACACTATACACTACACTATACACTACACACTACACTATACACTACACACTACACTATACACTACACTACACACTACACTATACACTACACACTACACTATACACTACACACTACACTATACACTACACTACACCACTATACACTACACTACTATACACTACACTATACACTGCACTATCCACTACACTATCCACTACACTATACACTACACTACACACTATACACTACACTACACTATACACTACACTATACACTACACTACACACTATACACTACACTATACACTACACTACACACTACACTATACACTACACTATACACTACACACTACACATCCAATTCGCAGCCACGGTTGAATGTGTACGGTCCTAAAAAAGTCCAAAACACACACACATGGTAACCTAGCAACAGCAGTAGCCATAGCAACAGCCATAGCAACCGGCATGGCAACAACAGTGGCCATAGCAACAACAGTAGCCATAGCAACAGCCATAGCAACCGGCATAGCAACAACGGTGACGATGGCAAAGACAGCCACACCAATAGCAGCATCCCTAGCAACAGCAGCAGCCATAGCAACAGCTGCCATAGCAACAACAGTATCTATAACAACAGCCATAGAAACAACAATGGCCATAGCAAATGCAGCCATAGCAACAGTAGCCATAGCAACAGTAGTCATGGCATCACACAGCAGAGATCGTCACCACCCCCCTCTACCCCTCCCCTCACCCCCTCCCCCCTCATTGGTGGACGGCGTCTCCTCTGGCCACGCCCACTCCCCTCAAGCCCCGCCCACTCCAACCCCGACTACGTCACAGCAGCGAGCTGAGAGAGCTGTGCTCATTGGTGGACGGCGTCTACTCTGGCCCCGCCCACTCCCCTCAAGCCCCGCCCCCTCCCACCCCGACTACGTCAGAGCAGCGAGCTGAGAGAGCTGTGCTCATTGGTGGACGGCGTCTACTCTGGCCCCGCCCACTCCCCTCAAGCCCCGCCCCCTCCCACCCCGAACTACGTCAGAGCAGCGAGCTGAGAGAGCTGTGCTCATTGGTGGACGGCGTCTACTCTGGCCCCGCCCACTCCCCTCAAGCCCCGCCCACTCCCACCCGAACTACGTCACAGCAGCGAGCTGAGAGAGCTGTGCTCATTGGTGGACGGCGTCTCCTCTGGCCACGCCTCCTGTCCACGCCCCGCCCCCTCCGCCGACGTGTTGAAGGTCACCAGCCAATAGGGGCGGGGCCATCCACTAGCCCCGCCCCCCATCCCCCCCATGCCCCGCCCCCTCCTCCTCCACCACCGCTGAAGCGAGAGGAGAGGCCGGAGGAGGGGGAGGGGCATGGGGGGGAGGGGCGGGGGGCAGCGGAGTCTGTTGGGTGGGGGTTGGGGGGGAGAGAAGGGAGGGGCGACAGTTGACGTCATCGACATCGGTGACGTCATCGACACAGGTGACGTCATCGACACAGGTGACGTCATCGACACAGGTGACGTCATCGACACAGGTGACGTCATCGACACAGGTGACGTCATCGACACAGGTGACGTCATCGACACAGGTGACGTCATCGACACAGGTGACGTCATCGACACAGGTGACGTCATCGACACAGGTGACGTCATCGACACAGGTGACGTCATCGACACAGGTGACGTCATCGACACAGGTGACGTCATCGACACAGGTGACGTCATCGACACAGGTGACGTCATCGACACAGGTGACGTCATCGACACAGGTGACGTCATCGACACAGGTGACGTCATCGACACAGGTCACGTGACGTCATCGACACAGGTCACGTGACGTCATCGACACAGGTCACGTGACGTCACCTATATGAGAGGTGAGTGAGTGGTGAGTGTGTAAGTGAGTGGGTGAGTGAGTGAGTGGTGAGTGAGTGGTGAGTGAGTGGGTGAGTGAGTGAGTGGTGAGTGAGTGAGTGGGTGAGTGAGTGTATGATTGAGTGAGTGGTGAGTGAGTGGGTGAGTGAGTGAGTGGTGAGTGAGTGAGTGGGTGAGTGAGTGAGTGGTGAGTGAGTGAGTGGGTGAGTGAGTGAGTGGGTGAGTGAGTGAGTGGTGAGTGAGTGTATGATTGAGTGAGTGGTGAGTGAGTGGGTGAGTGAGTGAGTGGTGAGTGAGTGAGTGGGTGAGTGAGTGTATGATTGAGTGAGTGGTGAGTGAGTGGGTGAGTGAGTGAGTGGTGAGTGAGTGAGTGGGTGAGTGAGTGAGTGGTGAGTGAGTGAGTGGGTGAGTGAGTGAGTGGGTGAGTGAGTGAGTGGTGAGTGAGTGTATGATTGAGTGAGTGGTGAGTGAGTGGGTGAGTGAGTGAGTGGTGAGTGAGTGAGTGGGTGAGTGAGTGAGTGGTGAGTGGGTGAGTGAGTGGGTGAGTGAGTGGGTGAGTGAGTGAGTGGTGAGTGAGTGGGTGAGTGAGTGAGTGGTGAGTGAGTGGTGAGTGAGTGGGTGAGTGAGTGAGTGGTGAGTGAGTGTATGATTGAGTGAGTGGTGAGTGAGTGGGTGAGTGAGTGAGTGGTGAGTGAGTGAGTGGGTGAGTGAGTAAGTGAGTGGGTGAGTGAGTGAGTGGTGAGTGAGTGGTGAGTGAGTGGGTGAGTGAGTGAGTGGTGAGTGAGTGTATGATTGAGTGAGTGGTGAGTGAGTGGGTGAGTGAGTGAGTGGTGAGTGAGTGAGTGGGTGAGTGAGTGAGTGGTGAGTGAGTGAGTGGGTGAGTGAGTGAGTGGGTGAGTGAGTGAGTGGTGAGTGAGTGTATGATTGAGTGAGTGGTGAGTGAGTGGGTGAGTGAGTGAGTGGTGAGTGAGTGAGTGGGTGAGTGAGTGTATGATTGAGTGAGTGGTGAGTGAGTGGGTGAGTGAGTGAGTGGTGAGTGAGTGAGTGGGTGAGTGAGTGAGTGGTGAGTGAGTGAGTGGGTGAGTGAGTGAGTGGGTGAGTGAGTGAGTGGTGAGTGAGTGTATGATTGAGTGAGTGGTGAGTGAGTGGGTGAGTGAGTGAGTGGTGAGTGAGTGAGTGGGTGAGTGAGTGAGTGGTGAGTGGGTGAGTGAGTGGGTGAGTGAGTGGGTGAGTGAGTGAGTGGTGAGTGAGTGGGTGAGTGAGTGAGTGGTGAGTGGTGAGTGAGTGGGTGAGTGAGTGAGTGGTGAGTGAGTGTATGATTGAGTGAGTGGTGAGTGAGTGGGTGAGTGAGTGAGTGGTGAGTGAGTGAGTGGGTGAGTGAGTGTGAGTGGTGAGTGAGTGAGTGGTGAGTGAGTGGTGAGTGAGTGGGTGAGTGAGTGAGTGGTGAGTGAGTGTATGATTGAGTGAGTGGTGAGTGAGTGGGTGAGTGAGTGAGTGGTGAGTGAGTGAGTGGGTGAGTGAGTGAGTGGTGAGTGGGTGAGTGAGTGGGTGAGTGAGTGGGTGAGTGAGTGAGTGGTGAGTGAGTGGTGAGTGAGTGGGTGAGTGAGTGAGTGGTGAGTGAGTGGTGAGTGAGTGAGTGGTGAGTGAGTGGGTGAGTGAGTGAGTGGTGAGTGAGTGGGTGAGTGAGTGGGTGAGTGAGTGAGTGGTGAGTGGTGAGTGAGTGGGTGAGTGAGTGGGTGAGTGAGTGGTGGGTGAGTGAGTGGTGAGTGGGTGAGTGAGTGGGTGAGTGAGTGGTGGGTGAGTGGTATGATTGAGTGAGTGGTGAGTGAGTGGGTGAGTGAGTGAGTGGTGAGTGAGTGAGTGGGTGAGTGAGTGGGTGAGTGAGTGGTGAGTGAGTGGGTGAGTGAGTGGTGGGTGAGTGAGTGGTGAGTGAGTGGGTGAGTGAGTGGTGAGTGAGTGGTGAGTGAGTGAGTGGGTGAGTGAGTGTGTGAGTGAGTGAGTGGTGAGTGAGTGGGTGAGTGAGTGAGTGGTGAGTGAGTGAGTGGGTGAGTGAGTGGTGGTGAGTGGGTGAGTGAGTGGGTGAGTGAGTGGGTGAGTGAGTGGGTGAGTGAGTGAGTGGTGAGTGAGTGGGTGAGTGAGTGGTGGTGAGTGAGTGAGTGGGTGAGTGAGTGAGTGGTGAGTGGGTGAGTGAGTGGGTGAGTGAGTGTGGTGAGTGAGTGAGTGGTGAGTGAGTGGGTGAGTGAGTGAGTGGTGAGTGGGTGAGTGAGTGGGTGAGTGAGTGGTGGGTGAGTGAGTGGTGAGTAAGTGGGTGAGTGAGTGGTGAGTGAGTGGGTGAGTGAGTGGTGGGTGAGTGAGTGGTGAGTGAGTGGGTGAGTGAGTGAGTGGTGAGTGAGTGGGTGAGTGAGTGAGTGGGTGAGTGAGTGGGTGAGTGAGTGGTGGGTGAGTGGTGAGTGAGTGAGTGAGTGTAGTGAGTGGTGAGTGAGTGGGTAAGTGAGTGGTGAGTGGTGGTGAGTGGTGAGTGAGTGGGTGAGTAAGTGAGTGAGTGGTGAGTGTGTGAGTGGTGAGTGAGTGAGTGGTGAGTGGGTGAGTGAGTGGTGAGTGAGTGGTAGTGAGTGAGTGGTGAGTGGTGAGTGAGTGGGTGAGTGAGTGGTGAGTGAGTGGGTGGTGAGTGAGTGGGTGAGTGAGTGGTGGGTGAGTGAGTGGTGAGTGAGTGGGTGAGTGAGTGGTGGTGAGTGAGTGGTGAGTGAGTGGGTGAGTGAGTGGGTGAGTGAGTGGGTGAGTGAGTGAGTGGGTGAGTGAGTGGGTGAGTGAGTGAGTGGGTGAGTGAGTGAGTGGTGAGTGGGTGAGTGAGTGGTGAGTGAGTGAGTGAGTGGTGAGTGGGTGAGTGAGTGGGTGAGTGAGTGGTGGGTGAGTGAGTGGTGAGTGGTGGGTGAGTGAGTGGTGGGTGAGTGGTGGTGAGTGGTGGTGAGTGGGTGAGTGAGTGGTGGTGAGTGAGTGGTGAGTGGTGGGTGAGTGAGTGGTGGGTGAGTGAGTGAGTGAGTGTGAGTGGGTGAGTGAGTGGGTGAGTGAGTGAGTGAGTGGTGAGTGGGTGAGTGAGTGGGTGAGTGAGTGGTGGGTGAGTGAGTGGTGAGTAAGTGGGTGAGTGAGTGGTGAGTAAGTGGGTGAGTGAGTGGTGGTGAGTGAGTGGTGAGTGAGTGGTGAGTGAGTGGGTGAGTGAGTGAGTGGGTGAGTGAGTGGGTGAGTGAGTGGTGGGTGAGTGGTGAGTGAGTGAGTGTATGAGTGTGAGTGAGTGGTGAGTGAGTGGTGGAGTGAGTGAGTGAGTGGTGAGTGTGTGAGTGGTGAGTGAGTGAGTGGTGAGTGGGTGAGTGAGTGGTGAGTGAGTGGGTGAGAGTGAGTGGTGAGTGGTGAGTGAGGTGGGTGAGTGGTGGTGAGGTGAGTGGTGAGTGAGTGGGTGAGTGAGTGGTGGGTGAGTGAGTGGTGAGTAAGTGGGTGAGTGAGTGGTGGGTGAGTGAGTGGTGAGTGAGTGGGTGGTTAGTGAGTGGGTGGTGAGTGAGTGAGTGGGTGAGTAAGTGAGTGGTGAGTGAGTGGGTGAGTGAGTGAGTGGTGAGTGAGTGGGTGAGTGAGTGAGTGGTGAGTGAGTGGTGAGTGAGTGGGTGAGTGAGTGAGTGGTGAGTGGGTGAGTGAGTGGGTGAGTGAGTGTATGATGAGTGAGTGGTGAGTGAGTGGGTGAGTGAGTGGTGAGTGAGTGAGTGGGTGAGTGAGTGAGTGGTGAGTGGGTGAGTGAGTGGGTGAGTGAGTGGGTGAGTGAGTGAGTGGTGAGTGAGTGGGTGAGTGAGTGAGTGGTGAGTGGGTGAGTGAGTGGGTGAGTGAGTGGTGGGTGAGTGAGTGGTGAGTGAGTGGGTGAGTGAGTGGTGAGTGAGTGGGTGAGTGAGTGGTGAGTGAGTGGGTGAGTGAGTGAGTGGGTGAGTGAGTGGGTGAGTGAGTGGTGGGTGAGTGGTGAGTGAGTGTATGAGTTGTGAGTGAGTGGGTAAGTGAGTGGTGAGTGGTGAGTGAGTGGTGAGTGAGTGGGTGAGTAAGTGAGTGAGTGGTGAGTGGTGAGTGAGTGAGTGGTGAGTGGGTGAGTGAGTGGTGAGTGAGTGGGTAGTGAGTGGTGAGTGGTGAGTGAGTGGGTGAGTGAGTGGTGAGTGAGTGGTGAGTGAGTGGGTGAGTGAGTGGTGAGTGAGTGGTGAGTGAGTGGGTGAGTGAGTGGTGGGTGAGTGAGTGGTGAGTAGTGGGTGAGTGAGTGGTGGGTGTGTGAGTGGTGAGTGAGTGGGTGATTGAGTGGTGAGTGAGTGGGTGAGTGTGTGAGTGGGTGAGTGAGTGGGTGAGTGAGTGGTGGGTGAGTGAGTGAGTGGGTGAGTGAGTGGTGAGTGAGTGGGTGAGTGAGTGGTGAGTGAGTGGTGAGTGAGTGGGTGAGTGAGTGAGTGGTGAGTGGGTGAGTGAGTGAGTGGGTGAGTGAGTGTATGATTGAGTGAGTGGTGAGTGAGTGGGTGAGTGAGTGAGTGAGTGGTGAGTGAGTGAGTGGGTGAGTGAGTGAGTGAGTGGGTGAGTGAGTGAGTGGTGAGTGGGTGAGTGAGTGGGTGAGTGGGTGAGTGAGTGAGTGGTGAGTGAGTGGGTGAGTGAGTGAGTGGTGAGTGGGTGAGTGAGTGGGTGAGTGAGTGGTGGGTGAGTGAGTGGTGAGTAAGTGGGTGAGTGAGTGGTGATTAAGTGGGTGAGTGAGTGGTGGGTGAGTGAGTGGGTGAGTGAGTGAGTGGGTGAGTGAGTGGGTGAGTGAGTGGGTGAGTGAGTGGTGGGTGAGTGGTGAGTGAGTGAGTGTATGAGTTGTGAGTGAGTGGGTAAGTGAGTGGTGAGTGGTGAGTGAGTGGTGAGTGAGTGGGTGAGTAAGTGAGTGGTGAGTGTGTGAGTGGTGAGTGAGTGAGTGGTGAGTGGGTGAGTGAGTGGTGAGTGAGTGGGTAAGTGAGTGGTGAGTGGTGAGTGAGTGGGTGAGTGAGTGGTGAGTGAGTGGGTGAGTGAGTGGTGGGTGAGTGAGTGGTGAGTAAGTGGGTGAGTGAGTGGTGGGTGAGTGAGTGGTGAGTGAGTGGGTGATTGAGTGGTGAGTGAGTGGGTGAGTGAGTGAGTGGGTGAGTGAGTGAGTGGGTGAGTGAGTGGGTGAGTGAGTGGTGGGTGAGTGGTGAGTGGTTAGTGAGTGAGTGGTGAGTGAGTGAGTGTATGAGTTGTGAGTGAGTGAGTGGTGAGTGAGTGGGTGAGTGAGTGGTGGGTGAGTGAGTGGTGAGTAAGTGGGTGAGTGAGTGGTGGGTGAGTGAGTGGTGAGTGAGTGAGTGAGTGGGTGAGTGAGTGGTGAGTGAGTGGGTGAGTGAGTGAGTGAGTGAGTGGGTGAGTGAGTGGGTGAGTGAGTGGTGGGTGAGTGGTGAGTGAGTGAGTGTATGAGTTGTGAGTGAGTGGGTAAGTGAGTGGTGAGTGGTGAGTGAGTGGTGAGTGAGTGGGTGAGTAAGTGAGTGAGTGGTGAGTGTGTGAGTGGTGAGTGAGTGAGTGGTGAGTGTGTGAGTGGTGAGTGAGTGAGTGGTGAGTGGGTGAGTGAGTGGTGAGTGAGTGGGTAAGTGAGTGGTGAGTGGTGAGTGAGTGAGTGGGTGAGTGAGTGGTGAGTGAGTGGGTGAGTGAGTGGTGGGTGAGTGAGTGGTGAGTAAGTGGGTGAGTGAGTGGGTAAGTGAGTGGTGAGTGAGTGAGTGGGTGAGTGAGTGGTGAGTGAGTGGGTGAGTGAGTGGTGGGTGAGTGAGTGGTGAGTAAGTGGGTGAGTGAGTGGTGAGTGAGTGGGTGATTGAGTGGTGAGTGGTGGGTGAGTGGTGAGTGGTTAGTGAGTGAGTGGTGAGTGAGTGAGTGTATGAGTTGTGAGTGAGTGAGTGGTGAGTGAGTGGGTGAGTGAGTGGTGGGTGAGTTAGTGGTGAGTAAGTGGGTGAGTGAGTGGTGGGTGAGTGAGTGGTGGGTGAGTGGTGAGTGAGTGAGTGTATGAGTTGTGAGTGAGTGGTGAGTGAGTGGTGAGTGAGTGGGTGAGTAAGTGAGTGAGTGGTGAGTGTGTGAGTGGTGAGTGAGTGAGTGGTGAGTGGGTGAGTGAGTGGTGAGTGAGTGGGTAAGTGAGTGGTGAGTGGTGAGTGAGTGGGTGAGTGAGTGGTGAGTGAGTGGTGAGTGAGTGGGTGAGTGAGTGGTGGGTGAGTGAGTGGTGAGTAAGTGGGTGAGTGAGTGGTGGGTGAGTGAGTGGTGAGTGAGTGGGTGGTTAGTGAGTGGGTGGTGAGTGAGTGAGTGGGTGAGTAAGTGAGTGGGTGAGTGAGTGGGTGAGTGAGTGAGTGGTGAGTGAGTGGGTGAGTGAGTGAGTGGTGAGTGAGTGGTGAGTGAGTGGGTGAGTGAGTGAGTGGTGAGTGGGTGAGTGAGTGGGTGAGTGAGTGTATGATTGAGTGAGTGGTGAGTGAGTGGGTGAGTGAGTGGTGAGTGAGTGAGTGGGTGAGTGAGTGAGTGGTGAGTGGGTGAGTGAGTGGGTGAGTGAGTGGGTGAGTGAGTGAGTGGTGAGTGAGTGGGTGAGTGAGTGAGTGGTGAGTGGGTGAGTGAGTGGGTGAGTGAGTGGTGGGTGAGTGAGTGGTGAGTAAGTGGGTGAGTGAGTGGTGAGTAAGTGGGTGAGTGAGTGGTGAGTGAGTGGGTGAGTGAGTGGTGGTGAGTGAGTGGTGAGTGAGTGGGTGAGTGAGTGGTGAGTGAGTGGGTGAGTGAGTGAGTGAGTGGGTGAGTGAGTGGGTGAGTGAGTGGTGGGTGAGTGGTGAGTGAGTGTATGAGTTGTGAGTGAGTGGGTAAGTGAGTGGTGAGTGGTGAGTGAGTGGTGAGTGAGTGGGTGAGTAAGTGAGTGAGTGGTGAGTGTGTGAGTGGTGAGTGAGTGAGTGGTGAGTGGGTGAGTGAGTGGTGAGTGAGTGGGTAAGTGAGTGGTGAGTGGTGAGTGAGTGGGTGAGTGAGTGGTGAGTGAGTGGTGAGTGAGTGGGTGAGTGAGTGGTGGGTGAGTGAGTGGTGAGTAAGTGGGTGAGTGAGTGGTGGGTGAGTGAGTGGTGAGTGAGTGGGTGAGTGAGTGAGTGGGTGGGTGAGTGAGTGGGTGAGTGAGTGAGTGGGTGAGTGAGTGAGTGAGTGGGTGAGTGGTGAGTGAGTGGGTGAGTGAGTGGTGATTGAGTGGTGAGTGAGTGGGTGAGTGAGTGAGTGGGTGGGTGAGTGAGTGGGTGAGTGAGTGAGTGGGTGAGTGAGTGAGTGAGTGGTGAGTGGGTGAGTGAGTGGGTGAGTGAGTGAGTGGTGAGTGGGTGAGTGAGTGGGTGAGTGAGTGGTGGGTGAGTGAGTGGTGAGTAAGTGGGTGAGTGAGTGGTGAGTAAGTGGGTGAGTGAGTGGTGGGTGAGTGAGTGGTGAGTGAGTGGGTGAGTGAGTGGTGAGTGAGTGGGTGAGTGAGTGAGTGGGTGAGTGAGTGGGTGAGTGAGTGGTGGGTGAGTGGTGAGTGAGTGAGTGTATGAGTTGTGAGTGAGTGGGTAAGTGAGTGGTGAGTGGTGAGTGAGTGGTGAGTGAGTGGGTGAGTGAGTGGTGAGTGGTGAGTGAGTGAGTGAGTGGTGAGTGGGTGAGTGAGTGGTGAGTGAGTGGGTAAGTGAGTGGTGAGTGGTGAGTGAGTGGGTGAGTGAGTGGTGAGTGAGTGGTGAGTGAGTGGGTGAGTGAGTGGTGGGTGAGTGAGTGGTGAGTAAGTGGGTGAGTGAGTGGTGGGTGAGTGAGTGGTGAGTGAGTGGGTGATTGAGTGGTGAGTGAGTGGGTGAGTGAGTGAGTGGGTGAGTGAGTGGGTGAGTGAGTGGTGGGTGAGTGAGTGAGTGGGTGAGTGAGTGGTGAGTGAGTGGGTGAGTGAGTGGTGAGTGAGTGGTGAGTGAGTGGGTGAGTGAGTGAGTGGTGAGTGGGTGAGTGAGTGAGTGGGTGAGTGAGTGTATGATTGTGTGAGTGGTGAGTGAGTGGGTGAGTGAGTGAGTGAGTGAGTGGTGAGTGAGTGAGTGGGTGAGTGAGTGAGTGGTGAGTGGGTGAGTGAGTGGGTGAGTGAGTGGTGGGTGAGTGAGTGGTGAGTAAGTGGGTGAGTGAGTGGTGATTAAGTGGGTGAGTGAGTGGTGGGTGAGTGAGTGGGTGAGTGAGTGAGTGGGTGAGTGAGTGGGTGAGTGAGTGGTGGGTGAGTGGTGAGTGAGTGAGTGTATGAGTTGTGAGTGAGTGGGTAAGTGAGTGGTGAGTGGTGAGTGAGTGGTGAGTGAGTGGGTGAGTAAGTGAGTGGTGAGTGTGTGAGTGGTGAGTGAGTGAGTGGTGAGTGGGTGAGTGAGTGGTGGGTGAGTGAGTGAGTGGTGAGTAAGTGGGTGAGTGAGTGGTGGGTGAGTGAGTGGGTGAGTGAGTGGTGGGTGAGTGGTGAGTGAGTGAGTGTATGAGTTGTGAGTGAGTGGGTAAGTGAGTGGTGAGTGGTGAGTGAGTGGTGAGTGAGTGGGTGAGTGAGTGGTGAGTGGTGAGTGAGTGAGTGAGTGGTGAGTGGGTGAGTGAGTGGTGAGTGAGTGGGTAAGTGAGTGGTGAGTGGTGAGTGAGTGGGTGAGTGAGTGGTGAGTGAGTGGTGAGTGAGTGGGTGAGTGAGTGGTGGGTGAGTGAGTGGTGAGTAAGTGGGTGAGTGAGTGGTGGGTGAGTGAGTGGTGAGTGAGTGGGTGATTGAGTGGTGAGTGAGTGGGTGAGTGAGTGAGTGGGTGAGTGAGTGAGTGGGTGAGTGAGTGGGTGAGTGAGTGGTGGGTGAGTGGTGAGTGGTTAGTGAGTGAGTGGTGAGTGAGTGAGTGTATGAGTTGTGAGTGAGTGAGTGGTGAGTGAGTGGGTGAGTGAGTGGTGGGTGAGTGAGTGGTGAGTAAGTGGGTGAGTGAGTGGTGGGTGAGTGAGTGGTGAGTGAGTGAGTGGGTGAGTGAGTGGTGAGTGAGTGGGTGAGTGAGTGAGTGAGTGAGTGGGTGAGTGAGTGGGTGAGTGAGTGGTGGGTGAGTGGTGAGTGAGTGAGTGTATGAGTTGTGAGTGAGTGGGTAAGTGAGTGGTGAGTGGTGAGTGAGTGGTGAGTGAGTGGGTGAGTGAGTGGTGAGTGTGTGAGTGGTGAGTGAGTGAGTGGTGAGTGTGTGAGTGGTGAGTGAGTGAGTGGTGAGTGGGTGAGTGAGTGGTGAGTGAGTGGGTAAGTGAGTGGTGAGTGGTGAGTGAGTGGGTGAGTGAGTGGTGAGTGAGTGGGTGAGTGAGTGGTGGGTGAGTGAGTGGTGAGTAAGTGGGTGAGTGAGTGGGTAAGTGAGTGGTGAGTGAGTGAGTGGGTGAGTGAGTGGTGAGTGAGTGGGTGAGTGAGTGGTGGGTGAGTGAGTGGTGAGTAAGTGGGTGAGTGAGTGGTGAGTGAGTGGGTGATTGAGTGGTGAGTGGTGGGTGAGTGGTGAGTGGTTAGTGAGTGAGTGGTGAGTGAGTGAGTGTATGAGTTGTGAGTGAGTGAGTGGTGAGTGAGTGGGTGAGTGAGTGGTGGGTGAGTTAGTGGTGAGTAAGTGGGTGAGTGAGTGGTGGGTGAGTGAGTGGTGAGTGAGTGAGTGGGTGAGTGAGTGGTGAGTGGGTGAGTGAGTGGTGGGTGAGTGAGTGGTGAGTGAGTGGTGAGTGAATGGGTGAGTTGAGTGGTGGGTGAGTGGTGAGTGGTTAGTGAGTGAGTGGTGAGTGAGTGTATGAGTTGTGAGTGAGTGAGTGAGTGGTGAGTTAGTGGGTGAGTGAGTGAGTGGTGAGTGAGTGAGTGGGTGAGTGAGTGAGTGGTGAGTGAGTGGGTGAGTGAGTGGTGAGTGAGTGGTGAGTGAGTGGTGGGTGAGTGGTGGGTGAGTGGGTGAGTGAGTGGTGAGTGAGTGGTGAGTGGTTAGTGAGTGAGTGGTGAGTGAGTGTATGAGTTGTGAGTGAGTGAGTGAGTGGTGAGTTAGTGGGTGAGTGAGTGAGTGGTGAGTGAGTGAGTGGGTGAGTGAGTGAGTGGTGAGTGAGTGGTGAGTGGGTGAGTGAGTGAGTGGTGAGTGAGTGGGTGAGTGGTGAGTGAGTTAGTGGTTAGTGAGTGAGTGGTGAGTGAGTGAGTGGTGAGTGAGTGGTGAGTGAGTGAGTGGGTGAGTGGTGAGTGAGTGGTGTGTGAGTGGGTGAGTGAGTGAGTGGTGAGTGAGTGAGTGGGTGAGTGAGTGGTGAGTGAGTGGGTGAGTGAGTGGTGAGTGAGTGGTGAGTGAGTGGGTGAGTGAGTGAGTGGTGAGTGGGTGAGTGAGTGAGTGGGTGAGTGAGTGTATGATTGAGTGAGTGGTGAGTGAGTGGGTGAGTGAGTGAGTGAGTGGTGAGTGAGTGAGTGGGTGAGTGAGTGAGTGGTGAGTGGGTGAGTGAGTGGGTGAGTGGGTGAGTGAGTGAGTGGTGAGTGAGTGGGTGAGTGAGTGAGTGGTGAGTGGGTGAGTGAGTGGGTGAGTGAGTGGTGGGTGAGTGAGTGGTGAGTAAGTGGGTGAGTGAGTGGTGATTAAGTGGGTGAGTGAGTGGTGGGTGAGTGAGTGGGTGAGTGAGTGGTGAGTGAGTGGGTGAGTGAGTGAGTGGGTGAGTGAGTGGGTGAGTGAGTGGTGGGTGAGTGGTGAGTGAGTGAGTGAGTGTATGAGTTGTGAGTGAGTGGGTAAGTGAGTGGTGAGTGGTGAGTGAGTGGTGAGTGAGTAAGTGAGTGAGTGGTGAGTGTGTGAGTGGTGAGTAAGTGAGTGAGTGGGTGAGTGAGTGGTGAGTGAGTGGGTAAGTGAGTGGTGAGTGGTGAGTGAGTGGGTGAGTGAGTGGTGAGTGAGTGGTGAGTGAGTGGGTGAGTGAGTGGTGGGTGAGTGAGTGGTGAGTAAGTGGGTGAGTGAGTGGTGGGTGAGTGAGTGGTGAGTGAGTGGGTGATTGAGTGGTGAGTGAGTGGGTGAGTGAGTGAGTGGGTGAGTGAGTGAGTGGGTGAGTGAGTGGGTGAGTGAGTGAGTGGGTGAGTGAGTGGGTGGTTAGTGAGTGAGTGGTGAGTGAGTGAGTGTATGAGTTGTGAGTGAGTGAGTGGTGAGTGAGTGAGTGTATGAGTTGTGAGTGAGTGAGTGGTGAGTGAGTGGGTGAGTGAGTGGTGGGTGAGTGAGTGGTGAGTGAGTGGGTGAGTGAGTGGTGGGTGAGTGAGTGGTGAGTAAGTGGGTGAGTGAGTGGTGAGTGAGTGGGTGATTGAGTGGTGAGTGAGTGGGTGAGTGAGTGAGTGAGTGAGTGAGTGGGTGAGTGAGTGAGTGGGTGGTGAGTGAGTGGTGAGTGAGTGAGTGGTGAGTGGGTGAGTGAGTGAGTGAGTGAGTGGGTGAGTGAGTGAGTGGGTGGTGAGTGAGTGGTGAGTGGTGAGTGAGTGAGTGGGTGAGTGAGTGAGTGGGTGGTGAGTGAGTGGTGAGTGGTGAGTGAGTGAGTGAGTGAGTGAGTGAGTGAGTGAGTGGGTGAGTAAGTGAGTGGTGAGTGTGTGAGTGGTGAGTGAGTGAGTGGTGAGTGGGTGAGTGAGTGGTGAGTGAGTGGGTAAGTGAGTGGTGAGTGGTGAGTGAGTGGGTGAGTGAGTGGTGAGTGAGTGGTGAGTGAGTGGGTGAGTGAGTGGTGGGTGAGTGAGTGGTGAGTAAGTGGGTGAGTGAGTGGTGGGTGAGTGAGTGGTGAGTGAGTGGGTGATTGAGTGGTGAGTGAGTGGGTGAGTGAGTGAGTGGGTGAGTGAGTGAGTGGGTGAGTGAGTGGGTGAGTGAGTGGTGGGTGAGTGGTGAGTGGTTAGTGAGTGAGTGGTGAGTGAGTGAGTGTATGAGTTGTGAGTGAGTGAGTGGTGAGTGAGTGGGTGAGTGAGTGGTGGGTGAGTGAGTGGTGAGTAAGTGGGTGAGTGAGTGGTGGGTGAGTGAGTGGTGAGTGAGTGAGTGGGTGAGTGAGTGGTGAGTGAGTGGGTGAGTGAGTGAGTGAGTGGGTGAGTGGGTGAGTGAGTGGTGGGTGAGTGGTGAGTGAGTGAGTGTATGAGTTGTGAGTGAGTGGGTAAGTGAGTGGTGAGTGGTGAGTGAGTGGTGAGTGAGTGGGTGAGTAAGTGAGTGAGTGGTGAGTGTGTGAGTGGTGAGTGAGTGAGTGAGTGGTGAGTGAGTGGGTAAGTGAGTGGTGAGTGGTGAGTGAGTGGGTGAGTGAGTGGTGAGTGAGTGGGTGAGTGAGTGGTGAGTAAGTGGGTGAGTGAGTGGGTAAGTGAGTGGTGAGTGAGTGAGTGGGTGAGTGAGTGGTGAGTGAGTGGGTGAGTGAGTGGTGGGTGAGTGAGTGGTGAGTAAGTGGGTGAGTGAGTGGGTAAGTGAGTGGTGAGTGAGTGAGTGGGTGAGTGAGTGGTGAGTGAGTGGGTGAGTGAGTGGTGGGTGAGTGAGTGGTGAGTAAGTGGGTGAGTGAGTGGTGAGTGAGTGGGTGATTGAGTGGTGAGTGAGTGGGTGAGTGAGTGAGTGAGTGGGTGAGTGAGTGAGTGGGTGAGTGAGTGGTGGGTGAGTGGTGAGTGGTTAGTGAGTGAGTGGTGAGTGAGTGAGTGTATGAGTTGTGAGTGGTGAGTGGGTGAGTGAGTGGGTGAGTGAGTGGGTGAGTGAGTGAGTGGTGAGTGAGTGGGTGAGTGAGTGAGTGGTGAGTGGGTGAGTGAGTGGGTGAGTGAGTGGTGGGTGAGTGAGTGGTGAGTAAGTGGGTGAGTGAGTGGTGAGTAAGTGGGTGAGTGAGTGGTGGGTGAGTGAGTGGTGAGTGAGTGGGTGAGTGAGTGGTGAGTGAGTGGGTGAGTGAGTGAGTGGGTGAGTGGTGAGTGAGTGAGTGTATGAGTTGTGAGTGAGTGGGTAAGTGAGTGGTGAGTGAGTGGTGAGTGAGTGGGTGAGTAAGTGAGTGAGTGGTGAGTGTGTGAGTGGTGAGTGAGTGAGTGGTGAGTGTGTGAGTGAGTGGTGAGTGAGTGGGTAAGTGAGTGGTGAGTGGTGAGTGAGTGGGTGAGTGAGTGGTGAGTGAGTGGGTGAGTGAGTGGTGGGTGAGTGAGTGGTGAGTGAGTGGGTGAGTGAGTGGTGGGTGAGTGAGTGGTGAGTAAGTGGGTGAGTGAGTGGTGAGTGAGTGGGTGAGTGAGTGAGTGAGTGGGTGAGTGAGTGAGTGGGTGAGTGAGTGGTGGGTGAGTGGTGAGTGGTTAGTGAGTGAGTGGTGAGTGAGTGAGTGTATGAGTTGTGAGTGGTGAGTGAGTGAGTGGTGAGTGTGTGAGTGAGTGGTGAGTGAGTGGGTAAGTGAGTGGTGAGTGGTGAGTGAGTGAGTGAGTGAGTGGTGAGTGAGTGGGTGAGTGAGTGGTGGGTGAGTTAGTGGTGAGTGAGTGGGTGAGTGAGTGGTGGGTGAGTGAGTGGTGAGTGAGTGAGTGGGTGAGTGAGTGGTGAGTGGGTGAGTGAGTGGTGAGTGAGTGGTGAGTGAATGGGTGAGTTGAGTGGTGGGTGAGTGGTGAGTTGTGAGTGAGTGAGTGGTGAGTGAGTGTATGAGTTGTGAGTGAGTGAGTGGTGAGTGAGTGGGTGAGTGAGTGGTGAGTGAGTGGTGAGTGAGTGGTGGGTGAGTGGTGGGTGAGTGGGTGAGTGAGTGGTGAGTGAGTGGTGAGTGGTTAGTGAGTGGTGAGTGAGTGAGTGGTGAGTGAGTGAGTGGTGAGTGAGTGAGTGGTGAGTGAGTGGTGAGTGAGTGAGTGGGTGGTGAGTGAGTGAGTGGTGAGTGAGTGGTGAGTGAGTGGTGAGTGAGTGGTTAGTGAGTGAGTGGGTGAGTGAGTGAGTGAGTGAGTGGTGAGTGAGTGAGTGGTGAGTGGTGAGTGAGTGAGTGGTGAGTGAGTGGGTGAGTGAGTGGTGAGTGAGTGTATGAGTGAGTGAGTGAGTGGTGAGTGTATGACTGAGTGAGTGAGTGGGTGAGTGAGTGAGTGGTGAGTGTATGAGTGAGTGGTGAGTGATTGAGTGTATGACTGAGTGAGTGAGTGGGTGAGTGAGTGAGTGGTGAGTGAGTGAGTGAGTGGTGAGTGGGTGAGTGAGTGTATGACTGAGTGAGTGAGTGGATGAGTGAGTGAGTGAGTTGTGAGTGAGTGGTGAGTGAGTGGTGAGTGCTCACCTGGTGAGGGCTGTTGCCACGGTGATGACTGTTGAGACAATAACCAGAGCAGCAACCATCCAGCCTGCACCACGTTACCATAGCAACCACGTTACCATGACAACCACGTTACCACGTTACCATCAGAACCACGTCACCATAACCACATCGCTGTGTGTCTCTGTGTGTGTCTCTGTGTGTCTCTATGGGTCTCTGTGGGTCTCTATGGGTCTCTGTGTCTCTCTATGGGTCTCTGTGTGTCTCTATGGGTCTCTGTGGGTCTCTGTGTGTCTCTATGGGTCTCTGTGTGTCTCTATGGGTCTCTGTGTGAGTCTGTGTGTCTCTGTGTGTCTCTGTGTCTCTATGGGTCTCTGTGTGTCTCTATGGGTCTCTATGTGTCTCTATGGGTCTCTGTGTGTGTCTCTGTGTGTCTCTATGGGTCTCTGTGGGTCTCTGTGGGTTTCTATGGGTCTCTATGGGTCTCTGTGTCTCTGTGTGTCTCTATGGGTCTCTGTGTGTCTCTATGGGTCTATGTGTGTCTCTGTGAGTCTATGAGTCTCTATGTGTCTCTGTGGGTCTCTATGGGTCTCTGTGTGTCTCTATGGGCCTCTGTGTGTCTCTATGGGTCTCTGTGTCTCTGTGTGAGTCTGTGTGTCTCTGTGTGTCTCTATGTGTCTCTATGGGTCTCTGTGTGTCTCTATGGGTCTCTGTGTGTCTCTATGGGTCTCTGTGTGTCTCTGTGAGTCTATGAGTCTCTATGTGTCTCTGTGGGTCTCTATGGGTCTCTGTGTGTCTCTATGGGCCTCTGTGTGTCTCTATGGGTCTCTGTGTCTCTGTGTGAGTCTGTGTGTCTCTGTGTGTCTCTATGTGTCTCTATGGGTCTCTGTGTGTCTCTATGGGTCTCTGTGTGTCTCTATGGGTCTCTGTGTGTCTCTGTGAGTCTATGAGTCTCTATTGGTCTCTGTGGGTCTCTATGGGTCTTTGTGGGTCTCTATGGGTCTCTGTGTGTCTCTATGGGTCTCTGTGTGTCTCTGTGAGTCTATGAGTCTCTATGGGTCTCTGTGGGTCTCTGTGGGTCTCTATGGGTCTCTGTGTGTCTCTATGGGTCTCTGTGTGTATCTATGGGTCTCTGTGTGTCTCTGTGAGTCTATGAGTCTCGATTGGTCTCTGTGGGTCTCTATGGGTCTCTATGGGTCTCTATGGGTCTCTGTGTGTCTCTATGGGTCTCTGTGTGTCTCTGTGAGTCTCTATGAGTCTCTATGTGTCTCTATGGGTCTCTGTGTGTCTCTGTGGGTCTCTGTGTATCTATGTATCTCTATACATCTCTATGTGTCTCTATGCATCTCTGTGGGTTTCTATGGGTTTCTATGCATCTCTATGGGTGTCTGTGGGTCTCTGCATCTCTATGGGTCTCTATGCATCTCTATGTATCTCTATGCATCTCTATGAGTCTCTATGCATCTCTATGGGTCTCTGTGGATCTCTATGAGTCTCTATGCATCTCTATGGGTCTATGTGGGTCTCTATGAGTCTCTAGGTATCTCTATGTGTCTCTATGGGTCTCTGTGTATCTCTCTGGGTCTCTGTGTATCTCTATGTGTCTCTATGAGTCTCTATGTATCTCTATGTGTCTCTATGAGTCTCTATGTATCTCTATGTGTCTCTATGGGTCTCTGTGTATCTCTCTGGGTCTCTGTGTATCTCTATGTGTCTCTATGAGTCTCTATGTATCTCTATGGGTCTCTGTAGGTCTCTATGAGTCTCTATGTATCTCTATGCATCTCTATGAGTCTCTATGTATCTCTATGGGTCTCTGTGGGTTTCTATGAGTGGGCCGGAGCCTGGGGCCTTGCCTGGCATGCCGCTGGGGCCCCCGCTGAGGGTCTCTGGGCCGGCAGGGCAGGCGAGGCAGGAGGCTGCCCGGGGAGTGGAGGGGGAGGCCCCCCCCGGGGGGGCTGTTGGTGGGGGGGGGCTCTGCAGGCTGGCAGCGGCTGCCCCCATCACTGGGGGGGGGAGGGGGTAGGAGGGGGGGGGGTAGGAGGGGGGGGGGGTGAAGTGGGGTGGGGGGGTTAGGGGTGGGGGGAGGGTGGGTGAGTGGGTGAGTGAGTGGGTGAGTCAGTGAGTGAGTGAGTCAGTGAGTGGGTGCATGAGTGAGCCAGTGAGTGAGTGGGTAAGTGAGTAAGTAAGTGAGCCAGTGAGTGGGTGAGTGGGTGGGTGAGTGAGTAAGTGAGTCAGTTAGTGGGTGCGTGAGTGAGTGGGTGAGCGAGTCAGTGAGTGAGTGAGTGTGTGAGTGGGTAAGTGAGTGGGTAAGTGAGTAAGCGAGTGAGTGGGTGATTGGGTGCGTGAGTGAGTGAGTGGGTGAGTGAGTGGGTAGGTGCGTGAGTGAATGGATGAGTGAGTGGGTGAGCGAGTCAGTGAGTGTGTGCGTGAGTGAGTGAGTGTGTGCGTGAGTGGGTGAGTGAGTGAATGGATGAGTGAGTGTGTGCGTGAGTGAGTGTGTGCGTGAGTGAGTGAGTGTGTGCGTGAGTGAGTGTGTGCGTGAGTGCGTGAGTGAGTGTGTGCGTGAGTGAGTGTGTGCGTGAGTGAGTGAGTGTGTGCGTGAGTGAGTGTGTGCGTGAGTGAGTGCGTGAGTGAGTGAGTGAGTGTGTGCGTGAGTGAGTGAGTGTGTGCGTGAGTGCGTGAGTGAGTGTGTGTGTGCGTGAGTGAGTGAGTGAGTGTGTGCGTGAGTGTGTGAGTGTGTGCGTGAGTGAGTGAGTGCGTGAGTGAGTGTGTGCGTGAGTGAGTGAGTGTGTGCGTGTGTGAGTGTGTGCGTGAGTGAGTGAGTGCGTGAGTGAGTGTGTGCGTGAGTGAGTGAGTGTGTGCGTGTGTGAGTGTGTGCGTGTGTGAGTGTGTGCGTGAGTGCGTGAGTGCGTGAGTGCGTGAGTGAGTGAGTGAGTGCGTGCGTGAGTGTGTGCGTGAGTGAGTGAGTGAGTGTGTGCGTGAGTGAGTGAGTGAGTGCGTGAGTGAGTGTGTGCGTGAGTGAGTGTGTGCGTGCGTGAGTGTGTGCGTGCGTGAGTGAGTGTGTGCGTGAGTGAGTGTGTGCGTGAGTGAGTGTGTGCGTGCGTGAGTGTGTGCGTGAGTGAGTGTGTGCGTGAGTGAGTGAGTGAGTGCGTGAGTGAGTGTGTGCGTGAGTGAGTGTGTGCGTGAGTGAGTGCGTGCGTGAGTGAGTGTGTGCGTGAGTGAGTGAGTGAGTGCGTGAGTGAGTGTGTGCGTGAGTGAGTGAGTGTGTGCGTGAGTGAGTGAGTGAGTGCGTGCGTGAGTGTGTGCGTGAGTGAGTGTGTGCGTGAGTGAGTGCGTGCGTGAGTGAGTGTGTGCGTGAGTGAGTGAGTGAGTGCGTGAGTGAGTGTGTGCGTGAGTGAGTGAGTGTGTGCGTGAGTGCGTGCGTGAGTGAGTGAGTGAGTGAGTGTGTGCGTGAGTGCGTGAGTGAGTGTGTGCGTGCGTGAGTGCGTGAGTGTGTGCGTGAGTGAGTGAGTGAGTGTGTGCGTGAGTGAGTGAGTGTGTGCGTGAGTGAGTGAGTGTGTGCGTGAGTGCGTGAGTGAGTGAGTGAGTGAGTGAGTGAGTGTGTGCGTGAGTGCGTGCGTGAGTGCGTGAGTGTGTGCGTGAGTGAGTGAGTGAGTGAGTGAGTGAGTGTGTGCGTGAGTGAGTGTGTGCGTGAGTGCGTGAGTGTGTGCGTGAGTGAGTGAGTGAGTGTGTGCGTGAGTGCGTGAGTGAGTGTGTGAGTGTGTGCGTGAGTGCGTGAGTGTGTGCGTGAGTGCGTGAGTGAGTGTGTGAGTGTGTGCGTGAGTGCGTGAGAGTGTGTGCGTGAGTGAGTGTGTGTGTGAGTGAGTGAGTGTGTGCGTGAGTGAGTGTGTGTGTGAGTGAGTGAGTGTGTGAGTGAGTGAGTGTGTGCGTGAGTGAGTGCGTGAGTGAGTGAGTGTGTGAGTGCGTGAGTGAGTGTGTGCGTGAGTGCGTGAGTGAGTGTGTGCGTGCGTGAGTGAGTGTGTGCGTGAGTGAGTGTGTGTGTGAGTGAGTGAGTGTGTGCGTGAGTGAGTGTGTGTGTGAGTGAGTGAGTGTGTGAGTGAGTGAGTGTGTGCGTGAGTGAGTGAGTGTGTGCGTGAGTGTGTGCGTGAGTGAGTGAGTGAGTGTGTGCGTGAGTGAGTGAGTGTGTGCGTGAGTGAGTGAGTGTGTGCGTGAGTGAGTGAGTGAGTGAGTGTGTGAGTGTGTGCGTGAGTGAGTGAGTGTGTGCGTGAGTGAGTGAGTGTGTGAGTGAGTGAGTGAGTGTGTGCGTGAGTGAGTGAGTGAGTGTGTGCGTGAGTGAGTGAGTGTGTGCGTGAGTGAGTGAGTGTGTGCGTGAGTGAGTGAGTGAGTGTGTGCGTGAGTGAGTGAGTGAGTGTGTGCGTGAGTGAGTGAGTGTGTGCGTGAGTGAGTGAGTGTGTGCGTGAGTGAGTGAGTGTGTGCGTGAGTGAGTGAGTGTGTGCGTGAGTGGGTGAGTGTGTGTGTGAGTGTGTGAGTGTGTGAGTGTGTGCGTGAGTGGGTGAGTGTGTGTGTGAGTGTGTGAGTGTGTGCGTGAGTGGGTGAGTGTGTGCGTGAGTGAGTGTGTGAGTGAGTGAGTGTGTGCGTGAGTGAGTGAGTGAGTGTGTGCGTGAGTGAGTGTGTGCGTGAGTGAGTGCGTGAGTGGGTGAGTGTGTGCGTGAGTGGGTGAGTGAGTGCGTGAGTGGGTGAGTGTGTGCGTGAGTGGGTGAGTGTGTGCGTGAGTGAGTGCGTGAGTGGGTGAGTGTGTGCGTGAGTGGGTGAGTGTGTGCGTGAGTGAGTGTGTGAGTGTGTGCGTGAGTGGGTGAGTGTGTGCGTGAGTGAGTGCGTGAGTGGGTGAGTGTGTGCGTGAGTGGTTGAGTGTGTGCGTGAGTGAGTGTGTGAGTGTGTGCGTGAGTGAGTGAGTGCGTGAGTGAGTGAGTGCGTGAGTGGGTGAGTGTGTGCGTGAGTGGTTGAGTGTGTGCGTGAGTGAGTGTGTGAGTGTGTGCGTGAGTGAGTGAGTGCGTGAGTGAGTGTGTGAGTGTGTGCGTGAGTGGGTGAGTGTGTGCGTGAGTGAGTGCGTGAGTGGGTGAGTGTGTGCGTGAGTGGTTGAGTGTGTGCGTGAGTGAGTGCGTGAGTGTGTGCGTGAGTGAGTGAGTGAGTGAGTGTGTGCGTGAGTGCGTGAGTGAGTGAGTGAGTGCGTGAGTGCGTGAGTGAGTGAGTGAGTGCGTGAGTGAGTGAGTGTGTGAGTGAGTGAGTGTGTGCGTGAGTGAGTGAGTGAGTGAGTGAGTGTGTGCGTGAGTGAGTGAGTGAGTGTGTGCGTGAGTGAGTGAGTGAGTGTGTGCGTGAGTGAGTGAGTGAGTGAGTGTGTGCGTGAGTGAGTGAGTGAGTGTGTGCGTGAGTGAGTGAGTGAGTGTGTGCGTGAGTGAGTGAGTGTGTGCGTGAGTGCGTGAGTGAGTGAGTGAGTGCGTGAGTGAGTGAGTGTGTGAGTGAGTGAGTGTGTGCGTGAGTGCGTGAGTGAGTGAGTGAGTGCGTGAGTGAGTGAGTGAGTGCGTGAGTGCGTGAGTGAGTGAGTGAGTGTGTGCGTGAGTGAGTGAGTGAGTGTGTGCGTGAGTGAGTGAGTGAGTGTGTGCGTGAGTGAGTGAGTGTGTGCGTGAGTGCGTGAGTGAGTGAGTGCGTGAGTGCGTGAGTGTGTGCGTGAGTGAGTGAGTGAGTGTGTGCGTGAGTGCGTGAGTGAGTGCGTGAGTGCGTGAGTGAGTGAGTGTGTGCGTGAGTGAGTGCGTGAGTGAGTGCGTGAGTGTGTGCATGAGTGAGTGTGTGCGTGAGTGAGTGTGTGCGTGAGTGAGTGCGTGAGTGTGTGCATGAGTGAGTGTGTGCGTGAGTGAGTGTGTGCGTGAGTGTGTGCGTGAGTGCGTGAGTGAGTGCGTGAGTGCGTGAGTGAGTGAGTGAGTGTGTGCGTGAGTGCGTGAGTGAGTGCGTGAGTGTGTGCATGAGTGAGTGTGTGCGTGAGTGAGTGTGTGCGTGAGTGAGTGCGTGAGTGCGTGAGTGTGTGCGTGAGTGAGTGTGTGCGTGAGTGCGTGAGTGTGTGCGTGAGTGAGTGTGTGCGTGAGTGCGTGAGTGCGTGAGTGAGTGCGTGAGTGCGTGAGTGAGTGTGTGCGTGTGTGCGTGTGTGCGTGAGTGAGTGTGTGCGTGTGTGCGTGTGTGCGTGAGTGAGTGTGTGCGTGAGTGAGTGTGTGCGTGAGTGCGTGTGTGCGTGAGTGTGTGCGTGCGTGAGTGAGTGTGTGCGTGTGTGCGTGTGTGCGTGAGTGAGTGTGTGCGTGTGTGCGTGTGTGCGTGAGTGAGTGTGTGCGTGAGTGCGTGTGTGCGTGAGTGTGTGCGTGCGTGAGTGAGTGTGTGCGTGCGTGAGTGAGTGTGTGCGTGAGTGTGTGCGTGCGTGAGTGAGTGAGTGTGTGCGTGCGTGAGTGAGTGAGTGTGTGCGTGAGTGAGTGAGTGTGTGCGTGAGTGAGTGAGTGTGTGCGTGTGTGCGTGAGTGTGTGCGTGCGTGAGTGAGTGTGTGCGTGAGTGCGTGAGTGCGTGAGTGAGTGAGTGTGTGCGTGAGTGCGTGAGTGCGTGAGTGAGTGTGTGCGTGAGTGCGTGAGTGAGTGTGTGCGTGAGTGCGTGAGTGCGTGAGTGAGTGAGTGTGTGCGTGAGTGAGTGAGTGTGTGCGTGCGTGAGTGAGTGTGTGCGTGAGTACGTGAGTGCGTGAGTGAGTGTGTGCGTGAGTGCGTGAGTGAGTGTGTGCGTGAGTGCGTGAGTGCGTGAGTGAGTGAGTGTGTGCGTGAGTGCGTGAGTGCGTGAGTGAGTGTGTGCGTGTGTGCGTGTGTGCGTGTGTGCGTGCGTGAGTGAGTGAGTGTGTGCGTGAGTGAGTGAGTGAGTGCGTGAGTGAGTGTGTGTGTGCGTGCGTGAGTGCGTGAGTGAGTGTGTGCGTGTGTGCGTGTGTGCGTGTGTGCGTGCGTGAGTGAGTGAGTGTGTGCGTGAGTGCGTGAGTGCGTGAGTGAGTGTGTGCGTGTGTGCGTGTGTGCGTGCGTGAGTGAGTGTGTGCGTGAGTGCGTGAGTGCGTGAGTGTGTGCGTGAGTGCGTGCGTGAGTGTGTGCGTGAGTGCGTGCGTGAGTGTGTGCGTGAGTGAGTGAGTGCGTGAGTGTGTGCGTGAGTGCGTGAGTGCGTGCGTGAGTGCGTGCGTGAGTGTGTGCGTGAGTGCGTGCGTGAGTGTGTGCGTGAGTGAGTGAGTGCGTGAGTGTGTGCGTGAGTGTGTGAGTGCGTGCGTGAGTGCGTGCGTGAGTGTGTGCGTGAGTGTGTGAGTGTGTGAGTGTGTGCGTGAGTGTGTGAGTGTGTGAGTGAGTGCGTGAGTGTGTGAGTGTGTGCGTGAGTGTGTGAGTGTGTGCGTGAGTGCGTGCGTGAGTGTGTGAGTGAGTGCGTGCGTGAGTGCGTGCGTGAGTGTGTGCGTGAGTGCGTGAGTGTGTGCGTGAGTGCGTGTGTGCGTGAGTGCGTGAGTGTGTGCGTGAGTGCGTGAGTGTGTGCGTGAGTGCGTGTGTGCGTGAGTGCGTGAGTGTGTGCGTGAGTGTGTGAGTGCGTGCGTGAGTGTGTGCGTGAGTGTGTGAGTGCGTGAGTGTGTGCGTGAGTGTGTGAGTGAGTGCGTGCGTGAGTGCGTGCGTGAGTGTGTGCGTGAGTGCGTGAGTGTGTGCGTGAGTGTGTGAGTGCGTGAGTGAGTGCGTGAGTGTGTGCGTGAGTGAGTGTGTGCGTGAGTGAGTGAGTGTGTGAGTGCGTGAGTGAGTGAGTGTGTGCGTGAGTGAGTGTGTGCGTGAGTGAGTGAGTGTGTGCGTGAGTGAGTGAGTGTGTGCGTGAGTGAGTGAGTGTGTGCGTGAGTGCGTGCGTGAGTGTGTGCGTGAGTGCGTGAGTGAGTGCGTGAGT
>NW_027621006.1:55000-62388 GCF_964198595.1 Lampetra fluviatilis
GCGTGAGTGAGTGAGTGTGTGCGTGAGTGAGTGCGTGAGTGAGTGTGTGTGTGAGTGCGTGAGTGAGTGAGTGAGTGAGTGAGTGCGTGAGTGAGTGAGTGAGTGTGTGCGTGCGTGAGTGAGTGAGTGAGTGAGTGTGTGTGTGAGTGCGTGAGTGAGTGTGTGTGTGCGTGAGTGAGTGAGTGAGTGAGTGTGTGTGTGAGTGAGTGAGTGTGTGCGTGCGTGAGTGAGTGTGTGCGTGAGTGAGTGAGTGCGTGAGTGAGTGAGTGAGTGTGTGTGTGCGTGCGTGAGTGAGTGAGTGAGTGAGTGTGTGCGTGCGTGAGTGAGTGAGTGAGTGTGTGCGTGCGTGAGTGAGTGAGTGTGTGCGTGAGTGCGTGAGTGAGTGAGTGTGTGCGTGCGTGAGTGAGTGAGTGTGTGCGTGAGTGAGTGAGTGTGTGCGTGAGTGAGTGCGTGAGTGAGTGAGTGTGTGCGTGAGTGAGTGAGTGAGTGAGTGTGTGTGTGAGTGAGTGAGTGTGTGCGTGCGTGAGTGAGTGTGTGCGTGAGTGAGTGTGTGCGTGCGTGAGTGAGTGAGTGAGTGAGTGTGTGCGTGCGTGAGTGAGTGAGTGTGTGCGTGAGTGCGTGAGTGAGTGAGTGTGTGCGTGCGTGAGTGAGTGAGTGTGTGCGTGAGTGAGTGAGTGTGTGCGTGAGTGAGTGAGTGAGTGTGTGCGTGAGTGCGTGAGTGAGTGAGTGAGTGTGTGTGTGAGTGAGTGAGTGTGTGCGTGCGTGAGTGAGTGTGTGCGTGAGTGAGTGAGTGAGTGCGTGAGTGAGTGAGTGAGTGTGTGTGTGCGTGAGTGAGTGAGTGTGTGCGTGAGTGAGTGAGTGAGTGAGTGAGTGTGTGTGTGCGTGAGTGAGTGAGTGTGTGTGTGCGTGAGTGAGTGTGTGCGTGCGTGAGTGAGTGTGTGCGTGAGTGAGTGAGTGTGTGCGTGAGTGAGTGAGTGTGTGCGTGAGTGAGTGAGTGAGTGTGTGCGTGAGTGAGTGAGTGAGTGTGTGTGTGCGTGAGTGAGTGAGTGTGTGCGTGAGTGAGTGAGTGTGTGCGTGAGTGAGTGAGTGAGTGTGTGCGTGAGTGAGTGAGTGTGTGCGTGAGTGAGTGAGTGAGTGTGTGCGTGCGTGAGTGAGTGAGTGTGTGCGTGAGTGAGTGTGTGCGTGTGTGAGTGCGTGCGTGAGTGAGTGAGTGTGTGAGTGGGTAAGTGAGTGGGTAAGTGAGTAAGCGAGTGAGTGGGTGATTGGGTGCGTGAGTGAGTGGGTAGGTGCGTGAGTGAATGGATGAGTGAGTGGGTGAGCGAGTCAGTGAGTGTGTGCGTGAGTGCGTGAGTGAGTGTGTGCGTGAGTGGGTGAGTGAGTGAATGGATGAGTGAGTGTGTGCGTGAGTGAGTGAGTGTGTGCGTGAGTGAGTGTGTGCGTGAGTGCGTGAGTGAGTGAGTGTGTGCGTGAGTGAGTGAGTGTGTGCGTGAGTGAGTGTGTGAGTGCGTGAGTGAGTGAGTGAGTGTGTGCGTGAGTGAGTGTGTGCGTGAGTGCGTGAGTGAGTGCGTGCGTGCGTGAGTGAGTGAGTGCGTGCGTGCGTGCGTGAGTGAGTGTGTGTGTGCGTGAGTGTGTGCGTGCGTGAGTGAGTGAGTGTGTGCGTGCGTGCGTGAGTGAGTGAGTGTGTGCGTGAGTGCGTGAGTGAGTGTGTGTGTGCGTGAGTGAGTGTGTGCGTGTGTGAGTGCGTGAGTGAGTGAGTGTGTGCGTGAGTGAGTGTGTGCGTGAGTGCGTGAGTGAGTGAGTGTGTGCGTGCGTGAGTGAGTGAGTGTGTGCGTGCGTGAGTGAGTGAGTGTGTGCGTGAGTGCGTGAGTGAGTGTGTGTGTGCGTGAGTGAGTGAGTGTGTGCGTGAGTGAGTGAGTGTGTGCGTGAGTGAGTGAGTGAGTGTGTGTGTGCGTGAGTGAGTGAGTGAGTGTGTGCGTGAGTGCGTGAGTGAGTGAGTGTGTGCGTGCGTGAGTGAGTGAGTGTGTGCGTGAGTGCGTGAGTGAGTGAGTGTGTGCGTGAGTGAGTGTGTGCGTGAGTGAGTGAGTGTGTGCGTGCGTGAGTGCGTGAGTGAGTGTGTGAGTGAGTGAGTGTGTGTGTGCGTGAGTGAGTGAGTGAGTGTGTGCGTGAGTGAGTGTGTGCGTGAGTGTGTGTGTGCGTGAGTGAGTGTGTGCGTGAGTGCGTGAGTGAGTGAGTGTGTGCGTGAGTGAGTGAGTGTGTGCGTGCGTGAGTGAGTGTGTGCGTGAGTGAGTGCGTGAGTGAGCGAGTGTGTCCGTGAGTGAGTGCGTGAGTGAGTGAGTGTGTGAGTGTGTGAGTGCGTGAGTGAGTGAGTGTGTGCGTGAGTGGCAAAACAACCCCACATCTCCACGCTGGTGCCGGACGCTAACGCCTCGCTTGACCTGAGCAAGCCCATTCCCATCGGCTCTACCCCCTCACGGCGCTTGCAGCTACCACAGCGGCCAAATGGGGCCTCTGAACGAGTGCCAGGCTTGCTGGTAACCCGTCCACCTTCAAATTAATTACCACAAAACCACATGGAAAATATCGAGCTAAGCCTGTTGCCGGAGGCTCCGGGGGGACAGGCGTCCGTGACGTCTCCTGGCCAAACTCCAATTGGCGGAGCCAGGAGATTGAATCTTTACCCTCGGGGCTCCTCCAGAAACAACAAAAAGCCACTTCGTGTGGCCACGTGGAATGTTGGAACGCTCACTGCGGAGGAGAGGCTGCCACTCTTCTGTTGGGAGCTGGACCGGTACCGCCTGGATCTCTGGTATTCAGGAGGTCCGGTGGACCGGCTCTGGCTCCTGCCACCGTGAGGGGTGGACAGTCCTCTACTCGGGGCAGGAGACTGCCAAACAACAGGGAGTGGATCTTCTTCTGAACAAAAGAATGAAGGGGGCGTGGGAAGCTGTAAGCCCCAGGCTACTTTGGGCTCGCCTTCCCATCAACCGGAGGCGAGGAGTGGTGGTCGTGGTTACTTATGCCCCCACCGAAGACGAACATCCGTGGAGGGATGCAGGCAAAGCCGATGAGACAGAAGCCTTCTATGACCTCCTGTCACAGGTGCTGGCTAAAGTGGCCACTCGGGACAGAGTCATCTTGTTGGGTGACTTCAATGCCCGAGTTGGTCATGATGCTGGTACCTGGTCTGGAGTGATTGGAAGGCATGGGCCAGATCAGCTCAATAACAACGGCAGGAGGCTGCTAGATTTTTGTGCAGCCCATGGGCTTGTAATTACCAACACGCTCTTCCGGCATCGGCACATCCACACAACATCATGGATGCATGCCGGGTCCAAGCAAGAACATCTGCTGGACTACATAGTGACTGCTGAACCTGGAGTTTGCCACTAAGAGGTGGGGCCTTACCATCAGCCCCACCAAAACTAAGCACCTGCCTGGGTATTTTGTACCATCGGACACTCCACCCCCACAACTCCCAATCGGTGATGGGGTAGTAGTGGAGAGAGTGGAGAGTTTCCCATACCTGGGCAGTGTGCTTATGACCGGCTCCAGTTTATCAGCAGAGGTCTCACTCCGAATCAGTCGAGCGGCAATATCTTTTCATCGGTTGCGTAACGCTGTGTGGAAACTACCTGGTCTGTCGCTCCGCACGAAGCTTCAGGTCTTCTCGGCCACGGTCATTCCCTCCCTTCTCTACGCTTGCAAAACGTGGACATTTAGGCTGGCCTGCCTACGATCCATCCTGGGTTTAACCAAGCTGGATTGTGTGAGGAGCTCACAAATCCTTGAAAGATCTGGGCAAAGTCCCATCGGTGAGCTCCTCCGGCAGGCAAGGCTGCGTTGGCTGGGTCATGTAGCCCGCATGCCCAGCCACCGCATGCCTAAACAGCTTTTGTTCAGCCGGATCGAGGGGGCTAAACGGGCGCGGCACGGGCTAGAGAAGAGATGGAGTGATGTGGTACAGGAGGACGTGGAGCTGAGTGGACTTGCCGATGACTGGTACCAGCGGTGTCAAGATCGGCCTCAGTGGAGGAGGCTCGTGAAGGACGCTACTGGGCAGTTGGAGGCAGTCGCCCTCCAACAACAACGGAGGGCGGAGGAGCGACGCTCACAACAACGAGCGGAGCGCCGGGTGGCTAAAGCACAGCAAGTTGGTACAGTAGGGGGCACAGGTGGTGCATCAGCCAGTCATCTCGGTCATCTCGGTCAGTCGACCCGTGGCATCTGGGTCTGCCCCGTGACCTCCTGCCAGCGGGCGTTCGACACTTCACGTGGCCTCAAGGTGCACTTGGCCTGGCACAAGCGTCGTGGTGACGTCACCGCCACTTAGTGGCGAATGGCGGTTGTTGTTGTTGTTGAGTGGGTGAGTGAGTGAGTGAGTGGTGAGTGGCTGAGTGAGTGAGTGACTGAGTGACTGACTGAGTGAGTGACTGACTGAGTGACTAAGTGACTGACTGACTGAGTGACTGAGTGACTCACTGAGTGACTGACTGAGTGACTGACTGACTGAGTGACTGAGTGACGCACTGAGTGACTGACTTGAGTGACTGACTGACTAACTGACTGAGTGATTGAGTGACTAAGTGACTGACTGACTGAGTGTCTGACTGACTGAGTGACTGAGTGACGAAGTGACTGACTGAGTGACTAAGTGACTGACTGAGTGACTGAGTGACTCACTGAGTGACTGAGTGACTGACTGAGTGACAGACTGACTGAGTGACAGACTGACTGACTTACTGACTGACTGAGTGACTGAGTGACTAAGTGACTGACTGAGTGACTAAGTGACTGACTGAGTGACTGAGTGACTCACTGAGTGACTGAGTGACTGACTGAGTGACTGAGTGACTGACTGAGTGACAGACTGACTGAGTGACTCACTGACTGACTGACTTACTGACTGACTGAGTGACTGACTGACTGAGTGACTGAGTGCTCCACTCACCTTCATAGACGATCACGAACGCCGTCTTCCGATTGGCCGTCGTCGAGCGGAAGGTGACGCCCACTCGCGCCGTGTGCGCCGTGATTGGTCCCTGGGGCTCGCGAGGCGACGCCCCCCCGCCCCGGACGACCAATAGCAGCGGAGCCTCCATTTGTGGGCGTGTCTCCTTTTGTCCCCCTGTGTCTCCTCCTGTAACCGCGTCTCCCCGTGTCTCCACTTGTCTCCCCGAGTCTCCGGATGTGACTGCATCTCCCCGTGTCTCCACTTGTCTCCCCGAGTCTCCGTGTGTCTCCACTTGTCCCCCCGAGTCTCCGGATGTGACTGTATCTCCCCGTGTCTCCACTTGTCCCCCCGAGTCTCCGGATGTGACTGTATCTCCCCGTGTCTCCACTTGTCTCCCCGAGTCTCCGTGTGTCTCCCTGCGTCTCCCAGCGTCTCCGGCTGTGACTGTGTCTCCCCGTGTCTCCCTGCGTCTCCCCGAGTCTCTGTGTGTCTCCCTGCGTCTGACCGAGTCTTCTCTTATTCCACCCACCGTGTCTCCTACCCCCCCTCCACCTCCTCCACCTCCTCCCCCTCCTCCTCCCCCTCCTCCACCTCCACCTCCTCCCCCCACGACGTCGTCCCAGATGATGAGGATGTCTCCCGGCCCGTCCACACTGAGTAGGGGGAAGCTCAGACGAAGAGGTCCACCCCACCCCCACCGCCACCACCACCGCCACCTCCACCACCACCGCCACCGCCACCACCACCGCCACCTCCACCACCACCACCACCACCGCCACCGCCGCCACCACCACCGCCACCGCCACCACCACCACCGCCACCGCCGCCACCACCGCCACCACCACCACCACCACCACCGCCACCACCACCGCCACCTCCACCACCACCACCACCCCCACCGCCACCACCACCGCCACCTTCACCGCCACCACCACCGCCACCACCACCGCCACCTCCACCACCACCACCACCGCCACCGCCGCCACCACCACCGCCACCACCACCACCACCGCCACCACCACCACCACCGCCACCACCACCACCACCACCACCGCCACCACCACCACCACCACCACCGCCACCACCACCACCACCACCACCACCGCCGCCACCACCGCCACCACCGGCGTCGATGCTCCAAGTGCAGTCCGCACCGTTGCCGTGGTCCCCGGTTGCCGTGGCGACGTCGTCGTCGTCGCCGTCGCCGTTGCCGGGGTAACCGGGGGAGTAGATGACCCCGGAGGGGCCGCTGAGGGACCCGCCGCATGCCCCCACCCACGCTGTCGCCACGGCAACGGTGATGACAACAACGACAACAACAATCACGACGACGACAACAACAACAATCACAACAACAACAATCACAACAACAATCACAACAACAACAATCACAACAACAACAATCACAACAACAACAATCACAACAACAACAATCACAACAACAATCACAATCACAACAATCACAACAACAATCACAACAACAACAATCACAACAACAATCACAACAACAACAATCACAACAACAACAATCACAACAACAACAATCACAACAACAACAATCACAATCACAACGCAGCTTCCTGCTCTAGTCCCCTCCCACTTCCTGTCTAGTCCCCTCCCACTTCCTGTCTAGTCCCCTCCCACTTCCTGTCTAGTCCCCTCCCACTTCCTGTCTAGTCCCCTCCCACTTCCTGTCTAGTCCCCTCCCACTTCCTGTCTAGTCCCCTCCCACTTCCTGTCTAGTACCCTCCCACTTCCTGTCTAGTCCCCTCCCACTTCCTGTCTAGTCCCCTCCCCTCTCTCTTTAGACCCCTTCCTCGTGTCTCTCCCCCCTTGTCTCTCCCCCCGTGTCTCTCCCCCCCGTGTCCCTCCCCCCGTGTCCCTCCCCCCGTGTCCCTCCCCCCGTGTCCCCCCCCCCGTGTCCCCCCCCCGTGTCCCCCCCGTGTCCCCCCCCCCCGTGTCCCCCCCCCCCGTGTCCCCCCCCCCGTGTCCCCCCCCCCGTGTCCCCCCCCCGTGTCTCCCCCCCCCCGTGTCCCCCCCCCGTGTCCCCCCCCCCGTGTCTCCCCCCGTGTCCCCCCCCCCGTGTCCCCCCCCCCGTGTCCCCCCCCCCGTGTCTCCCCCCCCCCGTGTCTCCCCCCCCCCGTGTCCCCCCCCCCGTGTCCCCCCCCCGTGTCCCCCCCCGTGTCTCCCCCCCCCCCGTGCCCCCCCCCCCCGTGTCCCTTCCCCGTGTCCCCCCCCCCGTGTCTCTTCCCCCCCGTGCCCCCCCCCGTGTCCCCCCCCCCGTGTCCCCCCCCCGTGTCCCCCCCCCGTGTCTCCCCCCCCCCGTGTCCCCCCCCCGTGTCCCCCCCCCGTGTCCCCCCCCCCGTGTCCCCCCCCCCCGTGTCTCCCCCCCCCCGTGTCCCCCCCCCGTGTCCCCCCCCGTGTCCCCCCCCCGTGT
>NW_027621007.1:0-17500 GCF_964198595.1 Lampetra fluviatilis
GCGCAATCCTGGGGGTGCGTGTTGCGCAATCCTGGGGGTTGTGTTGCGCAATCCTGGGGTGTGTGTGTTGCGCAATCCTGGGGTGCGTGTTGCGCAATCCTGGGGTGTGTGTTGCGCAATCCTGGGGGGTGTGTTGCGCAATCCTGGGGTGCGTGTTGCGCAATCCTGGGGTGTGTGTTGCGCAATCCTGGGGTGTGTGTTGCGCAATCCTGGGGGTTGTGTTGCGCAATCCTGGGGTGCGTGTTGCGCAATCCTGGGGTGTGTGTTGCGCAATCCTGGGGGTGTGTGTTGCGCAATCCTGGGGTGTGTGTTGCGCAATCCTGGGGTTGTGTTGCGCAATCCTGGGGTGCGTGTTGCGCAATCCTGGGGGGTGTTGCGCAATCCTGGGGTGTGTGTTGCGCAATCCTGGGGTGTGTGTTGCGCAATCCTGGGGTGTGTGTTGCGCAATCCTGGGGTGTGTGTTGCGCAATCCTGGGGTGTGTGTTGCGCAATCCTGGGGTGTGTGTTGCGCAATCCTGGGGGGGTGTGTTGCGCAATCCTGGGGTGTGTGTTGCGCAATCCTGGGGTGTGTGTTGCGCAATCCTGGGGTGTGTGTTGCGCAATCCTGGGGTGTGTGTTGCGCAATCCTGGGGGGTGTGTTGCACAATCCTGGGGTGTGTGTTGCGCAATCCTGGGGTGTGTGTTGCGCAATCCTGGGGTGTGTGTTGCGCAATCCTGGGGTGTGTGTTGCGCAATCCTGGGGGGTGTGTTGCGCAATCCTGGGGTGTGTGTTGCGCAATCCTGGGGTGTGTGTTGCGCAATCCTGGGGTGTGTGTTGCGCAATCCTGGGGTGTGTGTTGCGCAATCCTGGGGGTGTGTGTTGCGCAATCCTGGGGTGTGTGTTGCGCAATCCTGGGGTGTGTGTTGCGCAATCCTGGGGGGTGTGTTGCACAATCCTGGGGTGTGTGTTGCGCAATCCTGGGGTGTGTGTTGCGCAATCCTGGGGTGTGTGTTGCGCAATCCTGGGGTGTGTGTTGCGCAATCCTGGGGTGTGTGTTGCGCAATCCTGGGGTGTGTGTTGCGCAATCCTGGGGTGTGTGTTGCGCAATCCTGGGGTGTGTGTTGCGCAATCCTGGGGGGTGTGTTGCACAATCCTGGGGTGTGTGTTGCGCAATCCTGGGGTGTGTGTTGCGCAATCCTGGGGGTGTGTGTTGCGCAATCCTGGGGGGTGTGTTGCGCAATCCTGGGGTGTGTGTTGCGCAATCCTGGGGTGTGTGTTGCGCAATCCTGGGGTGTGTGTTGCGCAATCCTGGGGTGTGTGTTGCGCAATCCTGGGGGTGTGTGTTGCGCAATCCTGGGGGTGTGTGTTGCGCAATCCTGGGGGGTGTGTTGCGCAATCCTGGGGTGTGTGTTGCGCAATCCTGGGGTGTGTGTTGCGCAATCCTGGGGGGTGTGTTGCACAATCCTGGGGTGTGTGTTGCGCAATCCTGGGGTGTGTGTTGCGCAATCCTGGGGTGTGTGTTGCGCAATCCTGGGGTTGTGTTGCGCAATCGGTTGTGGCAACTGGTTGCAGGTACGTCCGGACGCGCGCGCGCAACCGATTGCACGGGGCGGGGGGTGGGAGGGGTGGGGGCGCATGCACCTAAGGGACCGCGTCAATTTTACAATGCCGTTTAAGTTAAGGGACCGCGTCGATTTTTAGAGGTTAGGAATCACGTCTTTGTCGAACCCCTCCCGAGGGACCGCGTCGATTTGACCACTTTGCCCGTCGTCGTCACGCACGCCACACGTTGGCGCGAGGGACCGCGACGATTTGACGGTATATTAATCCACAGACACTAGGTTTAACATCACTGCACGAGGGACCGCGGCGATTTGACGGTATATTAACTTGTACTAACGGACAGTCATCATTACGCAAGGGACCGCGACGATTTGACAAGTTCTGGGAGCCGTCGACGTTAGGGACCGTGTCAAATTCCGCGACCGTTGAACTCAAGAGGCTGCAGCTTTATCACAGTGCAAGGGACCGCGTCGATTTGACGAAAGATCAACCCACAGACACATGAGGTTCATCACTGCACGAGGGGACCGCGACGATCTGACGGCAGATTAACGCGTAGACACTGTAGGTTTACCATCACTGCACGAGGGACCGCGACGATTTGACGGTAGATGAACGCGTAGACACTGTAGGTTTACCATCACTGCACGAGGGACCGCGACGATTTGACGGCAGATTAACGCGTAGACACTGTAGGTTTAACATCACTGCGCGAGGGACCGCGACGATTTGACGGTAGATTAACGCATAGACACTGTAGGTTTACCATCACTGCGCGAGGGACCGCGACGATTTGACGTCAGATTAACGCGTAGACACTGTAGGTTTACCATCACTGCACGAGGGACCGCGACGATTTGACGGTAGATGAACGCGTAGACACTGTAGGTTTACCATCAATGCACGAGGGACCGCGACGATTTGACGGTAGATTAACGCGTAGACACTGTAGGTTTAACATCACTGCGCGAGGGACCGCGACGATTTGACGTCAGATTAACGCGTAGACACTGTAGGTTTACCATCACTGCGCGAGGGACCGCGACGATTTGACGTCAGATTAACGCGTAGACACTGTAGGTTTAACATCACTGCGCGAGGGACCGCGACGATTTGACGTCAGATTAACGCGTAGACACTGTAGGTTTACCATCACTGCGCGAGGGACCGCGACGATTTGACGTCAGATTAACGCGTAGACACTGTAGGTTTAACATCACTGCACGAGGGACCGCGACGATTTGACGTCAGATTAACGCGTAGACACTGTAGGTTTACCATCACTGCGCGAGGGACCGCGACGATTTGACGGTAGATTAACGCGTAGACACTGTAGGTTTAACATCACTGCACGAGGGACCGCGACGATTTGACGGTAGATTAACGCGTAGACACTGTAGGTTTAACATCACTGCACGAGGGACCGCGACGATTTGACGGTAGATTAACGCGTAGACACTGTAGGTTTGACATCACTGCACGAGGGACCGCGACGATTTGACGGTGTAGATTAACGCGTAGACACTGTAGGTTTAACATCACTGCACGAGGGACCGCGACGATTTGACGGTAGATTAACGCGTAGACACTGTAGGTTTACCATCACTGCGCGAGGGACCGCGACGATTTGACGTCAGATTAACGCGTAGACACTGTAGGTTTACCATCACTGCGCGAGGGACCGCGACGATTTGACGGTAGATTAACGCGTAGACACTGTAGGTTTAACATCACTGCACGAGGGACCGCGACGATTTGACGGTAGATTAACGCGTAGACACTGTAGGTTTAACATCACTGCACGAGGGACCGCGACGATTTGACGGTAGATTAACGCGTAGACACTGTAGGTTTACCATCACTGCACGAGGGACCGCGACGATTTGACGTCAGATTAACGCGTAGACACTGTAGGTTTAACATCACTGCACGAGGGACCGCGACGATCTGACGGTAGATTAACGCGTAGACACTGTAGGTTTACCATCACTGCACGAGGGACCGCGACGATTTGACGGTAGATTAACGCGTAGACACTGTAGGTTTAACATCACTGCACGAGGGACCGCGACGATTTGACGGTAGATTAACGCGTAGACACTGTAGGTTTAACATCACTGCGCGAGGGACCGCGACGATTTGACGGTAGATTAACGCGTAGACACTGTAGGTTTAACATCACTGCACGAGGGACCGCGACGATTTGACGGTAGATTAACGCGTAGACACTGTAGGTTTAACATCACTGCACGAGGGACCGCGACGATTTGACGGTAGATTAACGCGTAGACACTGTAGGTTTAACATCACTGCGCGAGGGACCGCGACGATTTGACGGTAGATTAACGCGTAGACACTGTAGGTTTAACATCACTGCGCGAGGGACCGCGACGATTTGACGGTAGATTAACGCGTAGACACTGTAGGTTTAACATCACTGCGCGAGGGACCGCGACGATTTGACGGTAGATTAACGCGTAGACACTGTAGGTTTACCATCACTGCGCGAGGGACCGCGACGATTTGACGGTAGATTAACGCGTAGACACTGTAGGTTTAACATCACTGCGCGAGGGACCGCGACGATTTGACGGTAGATTAACGCGTAGACACTGTAGGTTTAACATCACTGCACGAGGGACCGCGACGATTTGACGGTAGATTAACGCGTAGACACTGTAGGTTTAACATCACTGCACGAGGGACCGCGACGATTTGACGGTAGATTAACGCGTAGACACTGTAGGTTTAACATCACTGCGCGAGGGACCGCGACGATTTGACGGTAGATTAACGCGTAGACACTGTAGGTTTAACATCACTGCGCGAGGGACCGCGACGATTTGACGGTAGATTAACGCGTAGACACTGTAGGTTTAACATCACTGCACGAGGGACCGCGACGATTTGACGTCAGATTAACGCGTAGACACTGTAGGTTTACCATCACTGCGCGAGGGACCGCGACGATTTGACGGCAGATTAACGCGTAGACACTGTAGGTTTGACATCACTGCGCGAGGGACCGCGACGATTTGACGGTAGATGAACGCGTAGACACTGTAGGTTTAACATCACTGCACGAGGGACCGCGACGATTTGACGGTAGATTAACGCGTAGACACTGTAGGTTTAACATCACTGCGCGAGGGACCGCGACGATTTGACGTCAGATTAACGCGTAGACACTGTAGGTTTGACATCACTGCGCGAGGGACCGCGACGATTTGACGGTAGATGAACGCGTAGACACTGTAGGTTTACCATCACTGCGCGAGGGACCGCGACGATTTGACGGTAGATTAACGCGTAGACACTGTAGGTTTAACATCACTGCGCGAGGGACCGCGACGATTTGACGTCAGATTAACGCGTAGACACTGTAGGTTTAACATCACTGCACGAGGGACCGCGACGATTTGACGGTAGATTAACGCGTAGACACTGTAGGTTTACCATCACTGCGCGAGGGACCGCGACGATTTGACGGTAGATTAACGCGTAGACACTGTAGGTTTAACATCACTGCGCGAGGGACCGCGACGATTTGACGGTAGATTAACGCGTAGACACTGTAGGTTTACCATCACTGCGCGAGGGACCGCGACGATTTGACGTCAGATTAACGCGTAGACACTGTAGGTTTAACATCACTGCACGAGGGACCGCGACGATTTGACGTCAGATTAACGCGTAGACACTGTAGGTTTAACATCACTGCGCGAGGGACCGCGACGATTTGACGGTATAGATGAACGCGTAGACACTGTAGGTTTAACATCACTGCGCGAGGGACCGCGACGATTTGACGGTATAGATGAACGCGTAGACACTGTAGGTTTAACATCACTGCACGAGGGACCGCGACGATTTGACGTCAGATTAACGCGTAGACACTGTAGGTTTAACATCACTGCGCGAGGGACCGCGACGATTTGACGGTATAGATGAACGCGTAGACACTGTAGGTTTAACATCACTGCACGAGGGACCGCGACGATTTGACGGTATAGATGAACGCGTAGACACTGTAGGTTTAACATCACTGCGCGAGGGACCGCGACGATTTGACGGTAGATTAACGCGTAGACACTGTAGGTTTAACATCACTGCACGAGGGACCGCGACGATTTGACGTCAGATTAACGCGTAGACACTGTAGGTTTAACATCACTGCGCGAGGGACCGCGACGATTTGACGGCAGATTAACGCGTAGACACTGTAGGTTTAACATCACTGCGCGAGGGACCGCGACGATTTGACGGTAGATTAACGCGTAGACACTGTAGGTTTAACATCACTGCGCGAGGGACCGCGACGATTTGACGGTAGATGAACGCGTAGACGTTGGAGGTGGTAACATTATGTAACGTGACTAATAAGTGCATTTCGTTATTAAATATTGTTACGATTAAACATCGCAATGTGAGTGCTTTTGTGCATCGCCAACATCATCATCACCATCATCACCATCATTACCATCAAAATCATTATCATCATCTCCATCATTACCATCATCATCACCATCATTACCATCATCACCATCATTACCATCAAAATCATTATCATCATCACCATCATTACCATCATCATCTCCATCATTATCATCATCACCATCATTACCATCAAAATCACCATCATTACCATCATTATCATCATCACCATCATTACCATCATCACCATCATTACCATCATTATCATCATCACCATCATTACCATCATTATCATCATCACCATCATTATCATCATCACCATCATTATCATCATCATCACCATCATTACCATCAAAATCAACCTTCATTACCATCAAAATCACCATCATCACCATCATTACCATCATCATCTCCATCATTACCATCAAAATCACCATCATCACCATCAAAATCACCATCATTACCATCATCATCTCCATCATTACCATCAAAATCACCATCATTATCATCGCCATTAACATCATCATCACCATCATTAACATAACCACGCCCACCTCGAGAACCCCGGAGAAGGGGGCGTGGCCTCGGAGTGTCCTGGCCACGCCCACCTCGAGAACCCTCGAGAAGGGGGCGTGGCCTCGGAGTGTCCTGGCCACGCCCACGAGAACCCTCGAGAAGGGGGCGTGGCCTCGGAGTGTCCTGGCCACGCCCACCTCGAGAACCCTGGAGAAGGGGGCGTGGCCTCGGAGTGTCCTGGCCACGCCCACCTCGAGAACCCTCGAGAAGGGGGCGTGGCCTCGGAGTGTCCTGGCCACGCCCACGAGAACGCTAGAGAAGGGGGCGTGGCCTCGGAGTGTTCTGGCCACGCCCACCACGAGAACCCTAGAGAAGGGGGCGTGGCCTCGGAGTGTCCTGGCCACGCCCACCTCGAGAACCCTGGAGAAGGGGGCGTGGCCTCGGAGTGTCCTGGCCACGCCCACCTCGAGAACCCTGGAGAAGGGGGCGTGGCCTCGGACTGTCCTGGCCACGCCCACCTCGAGAACCCGAGAGAAGGGGGCGTGGCCTCGGAGTGTCCTGGCCACGCCCACCTCGAGAACCCTAGAGAAGGGGGCGTGGCCTCGGACTGTCCTGGCCACGCCCACCTCGAGAACCCGAGAGAAGGGGGCGTGGCCTCGGACTGTCCTGGCCACGCCCACCTCGAGAACCCTAGAGAAGGGGGCGTGGCCTCGGAGTGTCCTGGCCACGCCCACCTCGAGAACCCTGGAGAAGGGGGCGTGGCCTCGGACTGTCCTGGCCACGCCCACCTCGAGAACCCTAGAGAAGGGGGCGTGGCCTCGGAGTGTCCTGGCCACGCCCACCTCGAGAACCCTGGAGAAGGGGGCGTGGCCTCGGAGTGTCCAGGCCACGCCCACCTCGAGAACCCTAGAGAAGGGGGCGTGGCCTCGGAGTGTCCTGGCCACGCCCACCTCGAGAACCCTGGAGAAGGGGGCGTGGCCTCGGAGTGTCCTGGCCACGCCCACCTCGAGAACCCTGGAGAAGGGGGCGTGGCCTCGGAGTGTCCTGGCCACGCCCACCACGAGAACCCTGGAGAAGGGGGCGTGGCCTCGGAGTGTCCTGACCACGCCCACCTCGAGAACCCTGGAGAAGGGGGCGTGGCCTCGGAGTGTCCTGACCACGCCCACCTCGAGAACCCTAGAGAAGGGGGCGTGGCCTCGGAGTGTCCTGGCCACGCCCACCTCGAGAACCCTGGAGAAGGGGGCGTGGCCTCGGAGTGTCCTGGCCACGCCCACCTCGAGAACCCTAGAGAAGGGGGCGTGGCCTCGGAGTGTCCTGGCCACGCCCACCTCGAGAACCCTAGAGAAGGGGGCGTGGCCTCGGAGTGTCCTGGCCACGCCCACCTCGAGAACCCTGGCGAAGGGGGCGTGGCCTCGGAGTGTCCTGGCCACGCCCACCACAAGAACCCTAGAGAAGGGGGCGTGGCCTCGGAGTGTCCTGGCCATGCCCACTTTCGAGAACCCTGGAGAAGGGGGCGTGGCCTCGGAGTGTCTTGGCCACGCCCACCTCGAGAACCCTGGCGAAGGGGGCGTGGCCTCGGAGTGTCCTGGCCACGCCCACCACAAGAACCCTAGAGAAGGGGGCGTGGCCTCGGAGTGTCCTGGCCATGCCCACTTTCGAGAACCCTAGAGAAGGGGGCGTGGCCTCGGAGTGTCCTGACCACGCCCACCTCGAAAACCCTAGAGAAGGGGGCGTGGCCTCGGAGTGTCCTGGCCACGCCCACCTCGAGAACCCTAGAGAAGGGGGCGTGGCCTCGGAGTGTCCTGGCCACGCCCACCTCGAGAACCATAGAGAAGGGGGCGTGGCCTCGGAGTGTCCTGGCCACGCCCACCTCGAGAACCCGAGAGAAGGGGGCGTGGCCTCGGAGTGTCCTGACCACGCCCACCTCGAGAACCCTAGAGAAGGGGGCGTGGCCTCGGAGTGTCCTGGCCACGCCCACCTCGAGAACCCGAGAGAAGGGGGGCGTGGCCTCGGAGTGTCCTGGCCACGCCCACCTCGAGAACCCGAGAGAAGGGGGCGTGGCCTCGGAGTGTCCTGGCCACGCCCACCTCGAGAACCCGATAGAAGGGGGCGTGGCCTCGGAGTGTCCTGGCCACGCCCACCTCGAGAACCCGAGAGAAGGGGGCGTGGCCTCGGAGTGTCCTGGCCACGCCCACCTCCAGAACCCTAGAGAAGGGGGCGTGGCCTCGGAGTGTCCTGGCCACGCCCACCTCGAGAACCCCAGAGAAGGGGGCGTGGCCTCGGAGTGTCCTGGCCACGCCCACCTCGAGAACCCGAGAGAAGGGGGCGTGGCCTCGGAGTGTCCTGGCCACGCCCACCTCGAGAACCCCAAAGGGGGCGTGGCCTCGGAGTGTCCTGGCCACGCCCACCTCGAGAACCCTAGAGAAGGGGGCGTGGCCTCGGAGTGTCCTGGCCACGCCCACCTCGAGGACCCTAGAGAAGGGGGCGTGGCCTCGAGGTGGATGAGTGAGTGGTGAGTGAGTAAGTGGGTGGGTGAGTGGGTGGGGGAGTGGGTTGGTGAGTGGGTGGGTGAGTGGGTGGGTGGGGGAGTGGGTGGGTGAGTGGGTGGGTGGTTGAGTGGCTGGGTGAGTGGGTGAGTGGGTGAGTGTGTTCGTGGGAGGGTGAGTGGGTGAGAGAATGAGTGGGTGAGTGGGTGGCTGGGTGAGTGGGTGGGGGAGTGGGTGGGTGAGTGGGTGGGTAGGTGAGTGGGTGGGTGGGTGAGTGGCTGGGTGAGTGGGTGAGTGTGTTCGTGGGAGGGTGAGTGGGTGGGTCAGTGGGTGAGTGGGTGAGTGGGTGGCTGGGTGAGTGGGTGGGTGAGTGGGTGGCTGGGTGAGTGGGTGGGTGAGTGGGTGGCTGGGTGAGTGGGTGGCTGGGTGAGTGGGTGAGTGGCTGGGTGAGTGGCTGGGTGAGTGGGGGAGTGGGTGGGTGAGTGGGTGAGTGGGTGGGTGAGTGGGTGGGTGAGTGAGTGGGTGAGTGAGTTGGTGGGTGAGTGGGTGAGTGGCTGGGTGAGTGGGGGAGTGGGTGGGTGAGTGGGTGAGTGAGTGGGTGGCTGAGTGAGTGGGTGAGTGGGTGGGGTGGCTGGGTGGCTGGGTGAGTGGGGGAGTGGGTGGGTGGGTGAGTGAGTGGGTGGGGTGGCTGGGTGAGTGGGTGAGTGTGTTCGTGGGAGGGTGAGTGGGTGGGTCAGTGGGTGAGTGGGTGGCTGGGTGAGTGGGTGGCTGGGTGAGTGGGTGAGTGGCTGGGTGAGTGGCTGGGTGAGTGGGGGAGTGGGTGGGTGAGTGGGTGAGTGGGTGAGTGGGTGAGTGGGGGAGTGGGTGGGTGAGTGGGTGGGTGAGTGGGTGAGTGGGTGGGGGAGTGGGTGGGTGAGTGGGTGGGTGAGTGGGTGGGGGAGTGGGTGAGTGAGTGGGTGGGGGAGTGGGTGGGTGAGTGGGTGGGGGAGTGGGTGGGTGAGTGGGTGAGTGGGTGGGGGAGTGGGTGAGTGAGTGGGTGGGTGAGTGGGTGGGTGAGTGGGTGGGGGAGTGGGTGGGTGAGTGGGTGGGGGAGTGGGTGGGTGAGTGGGTGGGTGAGTGGGTGGGGGAGTGGGTGGGTGAGTGGGTGGGGGAGTGGGTGGGTGAGTGGGTGGGGGAGTGGGTGGGGGAGTGGGTGGGGGAGTGGGTGGGTGAGTGGGTGAGTGAGTGGGTGGGTGAGTGGGTGGGGGAGTGGGTGAGTGAGTGGGTGGGGGAGTGGGTGGGGGAGTGGGTGGGGGAGTGGGTGGGTGAGTGGGTGGGGGAGTGGGTGGGGGAGTGGGTGGGGGAGTGGGTGGGTGAGTGGGTGAGTGAGTTTGTGGGTGAGTGGGTGGGTGAGTGGGTGGGGGAGTGGGTGAGTGAGTGGGTGGGTGAGTGGGTGGGTGAGTGGGTGGGGGAGTGGGTGGGTGAGTGGGTGGGGCAGTGGGTGGGTGAGTGGGTGGGGGAGTGGGTGGGTGAGTGGGTGGGTGAGTGGGTGGGGGAGTGGGTGAGTGAGTGGGTGAGTGGGTGGGTGGGTGAGTGGGTGGGTGAGTGGGTGGGGGAGTGGGTGGGTGAGTGGGTGGGGCAGTGGGTGGGTGAGTGGGTGGGGGAGTGGGTGGGTGAGTGGGTGGGTGAGTGGGTGGGGGAGTGGGTGAGTGAGTGGGTGAGTGGGTGGGTGGGTGAGTGGGTGGGTGAGTGGGTGGGGGAGTGGGTGGGTGAGTGGGTGGGTGAGTGGGTGGGTGAGTGGGTGGGGGAGTGGGTGGGTGAGTGGGTGGGGGAGTGGGTGGGTGAGTGGGTGGGTGAGTGGGTGGGTGAGTGGGTGGGTGAGTGGGTGGGGCAGTGGGTGGGTGAGTGGCTGGGTGAGTGGGTGAGTGGCTGGGTGAGTGAGTGAGTGGGTGGGGTAGCTGGGTGAGTGGGTGAGTGGGTGAGTGAGTGGGTGAGTGAGTGGGTGAGTGAGTAAGTGAGTGAGTGGGTGACTGAGTGAGTGGGTGAGTGAGTGAGTGGGTGAGTGGGTGAGTGAGTGGGTGAGTGGCTGGGTGGTAGAGATCCGGAGAAACTCTCACGGAGAATCAGAGACCCACAGGTTCATCGTATTGATGTACATTGCTCTGCAATTACTGGGTACCCACCATCACCACCATCACCACCATCACCACCATCACCACCATCACCATCATCACCACCATCACCACCACCATCACCACCACCATCACCACCACCACCACCACCACCATCACCACCATCACCACCATCACCATCATCACCACCATCACCACCACCATCACCACCACCATCACCACCACCACCACCACCACCATCACCACCATCACCATCATCACCACCATCACCACCACCATCACCACCACCATCACCACCACCATCACCACCACCACCACCACCATCACCACCACCACCATCACCACCATCACCATCACCACCACCATCACCACCACCATCACCACCACCATCACCACCACCATCACCACCACCACCACCACCACCATCACCACCATCACCATCATCACCACCATCACCACCATCACCATCATCACCATCACCACCACCACCACCACCATCACCACCATCACCATCACCACCACCATCACCACCATCACCATCATCACCACCATCACCACCACCATCACCATCACCACCACCACCATCATCACCACCACCATCATCACCACCACCACCATCATCATCACCACCACCACCATCACCACCACCACCACCATCACCACCACCACCACCATCACCACCACCACCATCACCACCACCACCATCACCACCACCACCATCACCATCATCAACATCACCATCACCACCACCATCACCACCATCACCACCACCACCATCATCACCACCACCATCACCACCATCACCACCACCACCATCACCACCACCACGACCTCCTGTAGACCAGGCGATGTCGTCATCATTTCCCGCCTCAGCTCCGCCCATCATCACCTGACCACGCCCACCGAGTTCCAAGCTCCGCCCACCCAGTTCCAAGCTCCGCCCACCGAGTTCCAAGCTCCGCCCACCTCCGCAAGGACGAATCAGGGGCCAGACCACGCCCATTTTAATTAGCATAGTCCCGCCCACTTTACCCCAAGCCCCGCCCCCTATGTCCGAGCTCCTGTCTCCGCCCACATCGCCGTTAGACCACGCCCACTAGTCGAGTAGCCACGCCCAGGTTCCGGTTGAAGCTCCGCCCACTCCGCGTGTGGACACGCCCACAACCACCACCCTGCAACAGGAAGTCTGCGGAGAGAGGAGATCGTGCAGAGGGAGCGGAGGGAGAGAGGGGAGGGGGGAGAGAGCGAGAGAGGGAGGGGGGAGAGAGGGGGGGGGTAGCAGAGGGGGGAGAGGGGGAGGGAGGGGTGGGAGGGGAGAGGGGGGGGGACCAGAGGGAGGGGGGGGGGAGCAGAGGGGGGAGAGGGGGTGGGAGAGGGGGTAGAGCAGAGGGGGGAGAGAGAGGGGGACAGGGAGAGGGGGGGAGAGGGGGGGGAGAGAGAGGGGGGGGGGGAGCGCGGAGGGAGAGGGGGGGAGAGAGGGGGAGTAGCAGAGGGGGGGGGTGGGGGGGGAAGGAGAGAGGGGAGGGAGGGGGGGCCAGAGGGAGAGGGGGGAGAGGGAGAGAGGGGGGGAGAGGGGGAGGGAGGGGGGAGGAGCAGGGGGGGGGGAGAGTGGGAGCAGGGGGGAGGGAGTGGGAGGGAGGGAGGGGGAGAGGGAGGGGGTGAGAGTGGGTGGGAGGGGCAGAGGGGGGAGCAGGGGAGGGAGAGAGGGGGGGGGGAGAGGGGGGGGTGCGATGCGCGCTTGGAGCGACTCTGGGAGCGATCTTCCAGGTTCAGGTGAGAGGGGGAGGGGGACATCCGGGTCCTTCTGGGGAACGAGAGACCCGGATGTTGGTAGCTGGTGACCCGGATGTCCCATAGGGTTCAGTGTTAATCAGTGAGACTCCCACAGGGTTCGGTGAGTGAGTGGGTGGGTGAGTGGGTGGGTGAGTGGGTGGGTGGGTGGGTGAGTGGGTGGGTGGGTGGGTGAGTGGGTGGGTGGGTGAGTGGGTGAGTGGGTGAGTGGGTGGGTGAGTGAGTGAGTGAGTGGGTGGGTGGGTGAGTGAGTGGGTGGGTGGGTGGGTGAGTGAGTGGGTGAGTGGGTGAGTGGGTGGGTGGGTGAGTGAGTGGGTGGGTGGGTGGGTGAGTGAGTGGGTGGGTGGGTGGGTGAGTGAGTGGGTGGGTGGGTGAGTGGGTGGGTGAGTGGGTGGGTGAGTGGGTGGGTGAGTGGGTGGGTGAGTGGGTGGGTGAGTGAGTGAGTGAGTGGGTGGGTGGGTGAGTGAGTGAGTGGGTGGGTGGGTGGATGGGTGAGTGGGTGAGTGGGTGGATGACTGAGTAGGTGAGTGGGTGGATGGGTGAGTGGGTGGGTGACTGGGTGGGTGGGTGGGTAGGTTGGTTGGTGAGTGAGTGGGTGGGTGAGTGGGTGAGTGAGTGGGTGAGTGGGTAGATGGGTGAGTGGGTGAGTGGGTGGGTGGGTGAGTGGGTGAGTGGGTGGATGGGTGAGTGGGTGGGTGACTGGGTGGGTGGGTGGGTAGGTTGGTTGGTGAGTGAGTGGGTGGGTGAGTGGGTGAGTGAGTGGGTGAGTGGGTAGATGGGTGAGTGGGTGAGTGGGTGGGTGGGTGAGTGGGTAGATGGGTGAGTGGGTGAGTGGGTGGGTGGGTGAGTGGGTGAGTGGGTGGATGACTGAGTAGGTGAGTGGGTGGATGGGTGAGTGGGTGGGTGACTGGGTGGGTGGGTAGGTGGGTGAGTAGGTGAGTGGGTGGATGGGTGAGTGGGTGGGTGACTGGGTGGGTGGGTAGGTGGGTGAGTGGGTGAGTGGGTGGATGGGTGAGTTGGTGGGTGAGTGGGTGGATGGGCGTCATGTAATTTATTTTTTAATGAACAGCTAATACGTGAAATGTAACATTGAAATTATTATTTAACAAATCGATCACCAATTTAATTGATTATTTACCCAATAATTTACGTATTTCATCGCTAATTTACGTAACATATGCTATTTATAATTTTTTTAACCAGTAAAAAGAATGTTTATTTGACGCATTATTTATTTATTTTTATTTCCATAGATTGCCCATTTCATCGATTATTTAATACATTTTGTACACTTGATTATGTATTTAATTGGGTGGGTGAATGACTGGGTGGGTGAGTGGATGGGTAGGTAGGTTGGTGGGTGGGTGGGTGAGTGAGTGAGTGTGGATGGGTGAGTGGGTGGGTGAGTGGGTGAGTGGGTGAGTGGGTGGGTGAGTGAGTGGGTGGGTGGGTGAGTGAGTGAGTGGGTGGGTGGGTGAGTGAGTGAGTGGGTGGGTGAGTGAGTGGGTGAGTGAGTGGGTGGGTGGGTGGGTGAGTGAGTGAGTGGGTGAGTGAGTGGGTGGGTGGGTGGGTGAGTGAGTGAGTGAGTGGGTGGGTGGGTGAGTGAGTGGGTGGGTGGGTGGATGAGTGGGTGAGTGGGTGAGTGGGTGGGTGAGTGAGTGGGTGAGTGGGTGGGTGAGTGGGTGGGTGGGTGAGTGGGTGGGTGGGTGAGTGAGTGGGTGGGTGGGTGAGTGGGTGGGTGGGTGAGTGGGTAGGTGGGTGGGTGAGTGAGTGGGTGGGTGGGTGAGTGGGTGGGTGAGTGGGTGAGTGGGTGGGTGGGTGAGTGAGTGGGTGGGTGGGTGAGTGAGTGGGTGGGTGAGTGAGTGGGGTGGGTGAGTGGGTGGGTGGGTGGGTGAGTGGGTGGGTGGGTGAGTGGGTGGGTGGGTGGGTGGGTGAGTGGGTGGGTGGGTGAGTGGGTAGGTGGGTGGGTGAATGAGTGAGTGGGTGGGTGGGTGAGTGGGTGGGTGGGTGGGTGAGTGGGTGGGTGGGTGGGTGAGTGGGTGGGTGGGTGGGTGAGTGGGTGGGTGAGTGAGTGAGTGGGTGGGTGAGTGAGTGGGTGAGTGAGTGGGTGGGTGGGTGAGTGAGTGAGTGGGTGAGTGAGTGGGTGGGTGGGTGGGTGAGTGAGTGAGTGAGTGAGTGGGGTGGGTGGGTGAGTGAGTGGGGTGGGTGGGTGGATGAGTGGGTGAGTGGGTGAGTGGGTGGGTGAGTGAGTGGGTGAGTGGGTGGGTGAGTGGGTGGGTGGGTGAGTGGGTGGGTGAGTGAGTGAGTGGGTGGGTGGGTGAGTGGGTGGGTGGGTGAGTGGGTAGGTGGGTGGGTGAGTGAGTGGGTGGGTGGGTGAGTGGGTGGGTGAGTGGGTGGGTGAGTGGGTGGGTGGGTGAGTGAGTGGGTGGGTGGGTGAGTGAGTGGGTGGGTGAGTGAGTGGGTGGGTGAGTGGGTGGGTGGGTGGGTGAGTGGGTGGGTGGGTGAGTGGGTGGGTGGGTGGGTGGGTGAGTGGGTGGGTGGGTGAGTGGGTAGGTGGGTGGGGTGAATGAGTGAGTGGGTGGGTGGGTGAGTGGGGTGGGTGGGTGGGTGGGTGAGTGGGTGGGTGGGTGGGTGAGTGGGTGGGTGGGTGGGTGAGTGGGTGGGTGAGTGAGTGGGTGGGTGGGTGAGTGAGTGGGTGGGTGAGTGGGTGAGTGGGTGGGTGAGTGGGGTGAGTGGGTAGGTTGGTGGGTGGGTGAGTGGGTGAGTGGGTAGGTTGGTGGGTGAGTGGGTAGGTGAGTGGGTAGGTGAGTGGGTGAGTGGGTAGATGGGTGAGTGGGTGAGTGGGTGAGTGGGTGGATGACTGAGTAGGTGAGTGCGTGGATGGGTGTCATGTAATTTATTTTTTAATGAACAGCTAATACGTGAAATGTAACATTGAAATTATTATTTAACAAATCGATCACCAATTTAATTGATTATTTACCCAATACTATACGTATTTCATCGCTAATTTACGTAACATATACTATTTATATTTTTTTTATCCAGTAAAATACATTTTTATTTGACGCTTTATTTATTTATTTTTATTTCCAGATCGCCAACCTGAGGACGATTGCAGCAATCCATTCTCCTTCAGGGAATTCCTCAAAAGCAGACCTGGAGGGGGCGGAGCCAACGCATCGGTGGGCGTGGCCAACGTGTCGGTGGGAGGAGCCAGCGCGTCGGCGGGCGGAGCCAACGCGTCGGTGGGCGGAGCCTGTGTGGCAGGGGGCGTTGCCGGTGGTGGAGGGGGCGTGGTCACGACTTGCCCACGTGACTCCTACACAGGTGTGTAGTGTGTGTAGTGTGTGTGTGATGTGTGTGTGTGTGGTGTGTGTGTGTGATGTGTGTGTGGTGTGTGTGTGGTGTGTGTGTGGTGTGTGTGTGGTGTGTGTGTGATGTGTGTGTGATGTGTGTGTGGTGTGTGTGTGGTGTGTGTGTGGTGTGTGTGTGGTGTGTGTGTGGTGTGTGTGATGATGTGTGTGTGTGGTGTGTGTGATGTGTGGTGTAGTGTGTGTAGTGTGTGTGTGATGTGTGTGTAGTGTGTGTGTGATGTGTGTGGTGTGTGTGATGTGTGGTGTAGTGTGTGTAGTGTGTGTGTGATGTGTGTGTGGTGTGTGTGTGATGTGTGTGTGATGTGTGTGTAGTGTGTGTGTGATGTGTGTGGTGTGTGTGATGTGTGGTGTAGTGTGTGTAGTGTGTGTGTGATGTGTGTGTGGTGTGTGTGTGATGTGTGTGATGTGTGTGTGTGGTGTGTGTGTGGTGTGTGTGATGTGTGGTGTAGTGTGTGTGTAGTGTGTGTGTGATGTGTGTGTGATGTGTGGTGTGTGTGTGATGTGTGTGTGTGATGTGTGTGTGTGTGATGTGTGTGGTGTAGTGTGTGTGTGGTGTAGTGTGTGTGTGGTGTGTGGTGTGTGTGTGGTGTGTGTGTGATGTGTGTGTGGTGTGTGTGTGATGTGTGGTGTAGTGTGTGTGTGGTGTAGTGTGTGTGTGATGTGTGTGTGTGATGTGTGTGTGGTGTGTGTGTGGTGTGTGTGTGATGTGTGTGTGATGTGTGTGTGGTGTGTGTGTGGTGTGTGTGTGGTGTGTGTGTGGTGTGTGTGTGGTGTGTGTGTGGTGTAGTGTGTGTGTGGTGTGTGTGTGGTGTGTGTGATGTGTGGTGTAGTGTGTGTGTGGTGTAGTGTGTGTGTGATGTGTGTGTGTGATGTGTGTGTGGTGTGTGTGATGTGTGTGTGATGTGTGGTGTAGTGTGTGTAGTGTGTGTGTGATGTGTGTGTAGTGTGTGTGTGATGTGTGGTGTAGTGTGTGTGGTGTGATGTGTGTGTGGTGTGTGTGTGGTGTGTGTGTGTGTGGTGTAGTGTGTGTGTGGTGTGTGTGTGATGTGTGTGTGATGTGTGTAGTGTGTGTGTGTGGTGTAGTGTGTGTGTGGTGTGTGTGTGTGGTGTGTGTGTGTGTGTGTGGTGGTGTAGTGTGTGTGTGGTGTGTGTGATGTGTGGTGTAGTGTGTGTGTGGTGTGTGTGTGTGATGTAGTGGTGTAGTGTGTGTGTGTGTAGTGTGTGTGTGATGTGTGTAGTGTG
>NW_027621007.1:20000-35000 GCF_964198595.1 Lampetra fluviatilis
TGTCTGTGTGTGTGTGTCACTGTGTGTGTGTGTCACTGTGTGTGTGTGTGTGTCACTGTGTGTGTGTCACTGTGTGTGTGTGTGTCACTGTGTGTGTGTGTCTGTGTGTCACTGTGGTGTCACTGTGTGTGTCACTGTGTGTGTGTGTCTGTGTCACTGTGTGTGTGTGTCTGTGTGTGTGTCACTGTGTGTCTGTGTGTCACTGTGTGTGTGTGTCTGTGTCACTGTGTGTGTGTGTGTCACTGTGTGTATGTGTGTCTGTGTGTGTGTCACTGTGTGTGTGTGTGTCACTGTGTGTGTGTGTCTGTGTGTCTGTGTGTCACTGTGTGTGTCACTGTGTGTGTGTGTCTGTGTGTCACTGTGTGTCTGTGTGTGTGTCACTGTGTGTGTGTGTCTGTGTCACTGTGTGTGTGTGTCTGTGTCACTGTGTGTGTGTGTCTGTGTGTGTGTCACTGTGTGTCTGTGTGTCACTGTGTGTGTGTGTCTGTGTCACTGTGTGTGTGTCTGTGTGTCACTGTGTGTGTCTGTGTGTGTGTCTGTGTGTGTGTCTGTGTGTCACTGTGTGTGTGTGTGTCTGTGTGTCACTGTGTGTGTGTGTCTGTGTGTCACTGTGTGTGTCTGTGTGTGTGTCACTGTGTGTCTGTGTGTCACTGTGTGTGTCTGTGTGTGTGTCACTGTGTGTCTGTGTGTCACTGTGTGTGTGTCACTGTGTGTGTGTGTCACTGTGTGTGTCTGTGTGTGTGTCACTGTGTGTGTGTGTCTGTGTCACTGTGTGTGTGTGTCACTGTGTGTGTGTGTCACTGTGTGTCTGTGTGTCACTGTGTGTGTCTGTGTGTGTGTCACTGTGTGTCTGTGTGTCACTGTGTGTGTCTGTGTGTGTGTCACTGTGTGTGTCACTGTGTGTGTGTGTCACTGTGTGTGTGTGCCACTGTGTGTGTGTGTCACTGTGTGTGTGTCTGTGTGTGTCACCGTGTGTCACAGTGTGTGTGTTTCACTGTGTGTGTCTGTGTGTCACTGTGTGTGTGTGTCACTGTGTGTGTATCTGTGTGTGTGTGTATCTGTGTGTGTCTGTGTTTGTGTGTAACTGCACTTGCCCCTACAACCCTTCTGGAGGCTACCTGGGGGAGCTTTGTCTATACTTTTCTTACCATTGCAGCTTCAGAAGGAAAATGAGCGACTGAGATCGACTCTACAGCAGCAGAGCGAGAGGTGAGAATCACTCACCACTCACCCACTCACTCACCCACTCACTCACCCACTCACTCACCCACTCACTCACTCACTCACTCACCCACTCACCCACTCACTCACTCACCCACTCAGCCACTCACCCACTCAGCCACTCACTCACTCACTCACCCACTCACTCACCCACTCACTCACCCACTCACTCACCCACTCACTCACCCACTCACTCACCCACTCACTCACTCACTCACCCACTCACCCACTCACTCACTCACCCACTCAGCCACTCACCCACTCACCCACTCACTCACCCACTCACTCACCCACTCACTCACTCACCCACTCACTCACCCACTCACTCACCCACTCACTCACTCACCCACTCACCACTCACCCACTCACCACCCACTCACTCACCCACTCACTCACTCACCCACTCACTCACCCACTCACTCACTCACCCACTCACTCACCCACTCACTCAGCCACTCACTCACTCACCCACTCACTCACTCACCCACTCACTCACCCACTCACTCACTCACTCACCCACTCACTCACTCACTCACCCACTCACTCACTCACCCACTCACTCACCCACTCACTCACTCACCCACTCACCACTCACCCACTCACTCACCACTCACTCACCCACTCACTCACTCACCCACTCACTCACCCACTCACTCACTCACTCACCCACTCACTCACCCACTCACCACCCACTCACTCACCCACTCACTCACTCAGCCACTCACCATTCACTCAGCCACTCACCCACTCACTCACCACTCACTCACTCACCCACTCACTCACACACTCACTCACCCACTCACCCACTCACCCACTCACTCACTCACCCACTCACTCACTCACCCACTCACTCACCCACTCACCACCCACTCACTCACCCACTCACTCACTCAGCCACTCACCATTCACTCAGCCACTCACCCACTCACTCACCACTCACTCACCCACTCACTCACACACTCACCACTCACCCACCCACTCAGCCACCCACTCACTCACCCACTCACTCACCCACTCACTCACTCACCCACTCACTCACCCACTCACTCACTCACCCACTCACCCACTCACTCACCCACTCACCACTCACTCACCCACTCACTCACCCACTCACCCACTCACCCACTCACTCACCCACTCACTCACTCACCCACTCACTCACCCACTCACCACCCACTCACCCACTCACTCACTCAGCCACTCACCATTCACTCAGCCACTCACCCACTCACTCACCACTCACTCACTCACTCACCCACTCACTCACACACTCACTCACCCACTCACCCACTCACCCACTCACCCACTCACTCACCACTCACTCACCCACTCACTCACTCACCCACTCACTCACCCACTCACTCACTCACCCACTCACTCACCCACTCACCACCCACTCACTCACCCACTCACTCACTCAGCCACTCACCATTCACTCAGCCACTCACCCACTCACTCACCACTCACTCACTCACTCACCCACTCACTCACACACTCACCACTCACCCACCCACTCAGCCACTCACCCACTCACTCACCCACTCACTCACCCACTCACTCACCCACTCACTCACCCACTCACTCACCCACTCACTCACCCACTCACTCACTCACCCACTCACTCACTCACCCACTCACTCACCCACTCACTCACTCACCCACTCACCCACTCACCCACTCACCACTCACTCACCCACTCACTCACTCACCCACTCACCCACTCACTCACCCACTCACTCACTCACCCACTCACTCACCACCCACTCACCCACTCACCCACTCACTCACTCACCCACTCACTCACTCACCCACTCACTCACTCACCCACTCACCACTCACTCACCCACTCACTCACTCACCCACTCACCCACTCACCCACTCACTCACCCACTCACTCACCCACTCACTCAGCCACTCACCACCCACTCACTCAGCCACTCACCATTCACTCAGCCACTCACCCACTCACTCACACACTCAGCACTCACCCACCCACTCAGCCACTCACTCACTCACCCACTCACTCACTCACTCACATGATGATGTTGATGATGATGATGATGTTGATGATGATGTTGATGATGATGTTGATGATGTTGATGATGATGATGTTGATGATGATGTTGATGATGTTGACTATGTTGATGATTATGTTGATGTTGATGATGTTGATGATGATGATGTTGATGATGACAATGTTGTTGATGTTGTTGATGATGTTGATGATGATGTTGATGATGATGTTGATGATGATGATGTTGATGATGATGATGTTGATGATGATGATGTTGATGATGATGATGTTGATGATGTTGATGTTGATGATGATGATGATGTTGATAATGTTGATGATGTTGATGATGTTGATGATGTTGTTGATGTTGTTGTTGATGTTGTTGATGTCCAGGGCTGACAGACTTCAGGTTGAGGTGTCCAGGCATCAGCGGAGAGACGCGGCAGAGACCCACCGGCTCCAGGACGCAGTCGCCAGCGTCGAGGAGACGCTGAGAGCCATGACTGTGAGTAGCACTAGTTAGTACACTAGTTAGTGTGCTAGTTAGTACACTAACTAGTGTACTAACTAGTACTAGTTAGTAGTACTGTTAATACTAACTACACACAAAGGCCTCACCACGCAGAGCCAAGTGCTGCCCCCCCCCCCCTCATGTCGCCTAAGCGAGGCCTACACACAAAGGCCTCACCACACAGAGCCAAGTGCTGCCCCCCCCCCCCTCATGTCGCCTAAGCGAGGCCTACACACAAAGGCCCTCACCACACAGAGCCAAGTGCTGCCCCCCCCCTCACGTCGCCTAAGCGAGGCCTACACACAAATGCCTCACCACACAGAGCCAAGTGCTGCCCCCCCCCCTCACGTCGCCTAAGCGAGGCCTACACACAAAGGCCTCACCACGCAGAGCCAAGTGCTGCCCCCCCCCCTCCCCCTCATGTCGCCTAAGCGAGGCCTACACACAAAGGCCTCACCACGCAGAGCCAAGTGCTGCCCCCCCCCCCTCATGTCGCCTAAGCGAGGCCTACACACAAAGGCCTCACCACACAGAGCCAAGTGCTGCCCCCCCCCCCCTCATGTCACCTAAGCGAGGCCTACACACAAAGGCCTCACCACACAGAGCCAAGTGCTGCCCCCCCCCCCTCATGTCGCCTAAGCGAGGCCTACACACAAAGGCCTCACCACACAGAGCCAAGTGCTGCCCCCTCGCCTAAGCGAGGCCTACACACAAAGGCCTCACCACACAGAGCCAAGTGCTGCCCCCCCCCCTCATGTCACCTAAGCGAGGCCTACACACAAAGGCCTCACCACGCAGAGCCAATGCTGCCCCCCCCCCCTCATGTCGCCTAAGCGAGGCCTACACACAAAGGCCTCACCACACAGAGCCAAGTGCTGCCCCCCCCCCCCTCACGTCGCCTAAGCGAGGCCTACACACAAAGGCCTCACCACACAGAGCCAAGTGCTGCCCCCCCCCCCCCCTCACGTCGTCTAAGCGAGGCCCTACACACAAAGGCCTCACCACACAGAGCCAAGTGCTGCCCCCCCCCCCTCACGTCGTCTAAGCGAGGCCTACACACAAAGGCCCTCACCACACAGAGCCAAGTGCTGCCCCCCCCCCTCATGTCGTCTAAGCGAGGCCTACACACAAAGGCCTCACCACACAGAGCCAAGTGCTGCCCCCCCCTCCCCCTCATGTCGTCTAAGCGAGGCCTACACACAAAGGCCTCACCACACAGAGCCAAGTGCTGCCCCCCCCCCCCTCATGTCGTCTAAGCGAGGCCTACACACAAAGGCCTCACCACACAGAGCCAAGTGCTGCCCCCCCCCTCACGTCGTCTAAGCGAGGCCTACACACAAAGGCCTCACCACACAGAGCCAAGTGCTGCCCCCCCCCCTCATGTCGCCTAAGCAAGGCCTACACACAAAGGCCTCACCACACAGAGCCAAGTGCTGCCCCCCCCCCCCCTCATGTCGCCTAAGCGAGGCCTACACACAAAGGCCTCACCACACAGAGCCAAGTGCTACCCCCCCCCCTCACGTCTCCTAAGCGAGGCCTGGACACAAAGGCCTCACCACGCAGAGCTGATGGCTGGGGGGGGGGGTGAGTGGTGAGTGTGTGAGTGTATGAGTGAGTGTATGAGTGAGTGAGTGTCTGAGTGAGTGAGTGAGTGTATGAGTGAGTGAGTGTCTGAGTGAGTGAGTGAGTGTATGAGTGAGTGAGTGTCTGAGTGAGTGAGTGTATGAGTGAGTGAGTGAGTGTCTGAGTGAGTGAGTGAGTGTATGAGTGAGTGAGTGAGTGTCTGAGTGAGTGAGTGAGTGTATGAGTGAGTGTGTGAGTGAGTGAGTGTATGAGTGAGTGAGTGTCTGAGTGAGTGAGTGTATGAGTGAGTGAGTGATTGTCTGAGTGAGTGAGTGAGTGTATGAGTGAGTGAGTGTCTGAGTGAGTGAGTGAGTGTATGAGTGAGTGAGTGTCTGAGTGAGTGAGTGTATGAGTGAGTGAGTGAGTGTCTGAGTGAGTGAGTGAGTGTATGAGTGAGTGTGTGAGTGAGTGAGTGAGTGTATGAGTGAGTGAGTGTGTGAGTGAGTGTATGAGTGAGTGTGTGAGTGAGTGAGTGTATGAGTGAGTGAGTGTGTGAGTGAGTGAGTGAGTGTGTGAGTGAGTGAGTGTGTGAGTGAGTGAGTGTGTGAGTGAGTGTATGAGTGAGTGTATGAGTGAGTGAGTGTGTGAGTGAGTGAGTGTGTGAGTGAGTGAGTGAGTGTGTGTGTGAGTGAGTGAGTGAGTGTGTGAGTGAGTGAGTGAGTGTGTGAGTGAGTGAGTGAGTGTGTGAGTGAGTGAGTGAGTGTGTGAGTGAGTGAGTGAGTGTGTGAGTGAGTGAGTGAGTGTGTGAGTGAGTGAGTGTATGAGTGAGTGAGTGAGTGTGTGAGTGAGTGTATGAGTGAGTGAGTGAGTGTATGAGTGTGTGAGTGAGTGAGTGAGTGTGTGAGTGAGTGAGTGAGTGTGTGAGTGAGTGAGTGAGTGTGTGAGTGAGTGAGTGTATGAGTGAGTGTGTGAGTGAGTGAGTGTATGAGTGAGTGTATGAGTGAGTGAGTGAGTGAGTGTGTGAGTGAGTGAGTGAGTGTGTGAGTGACTGAGTGTATGAGTGAGTGAGTGTATGAGTGAGTGAGTGTATGAGTGAGTGTATGAGTGAGTGAGTGAGTGAGTGAGTGAGTGTGTGAGTGAGTGTATGAGTGAGTGAGTGAGTGAGTGAGTGACTGAGTGAGTGAGTGAGTGTGTGAGTGAGTGTATGAGTGAGTGAGTGAGTGTGTGAGTGAGTGTATGAGTGAGTGAGTGTGTGAGTGAGTGTATGAGTGAGTGAGTGAGTGTGTGAGTGAGTGTATGAGTGCGTGAGTGTGTGAGTGAGTGTATTAGTGAGTGTATGAGTGAGTGAGTGTATGAGTGAGTGAGTGTATGAGTGAGTGTATGAGTGAGTGAGTGTATGAGTGAGTGAGTGTATGAGTGAGTGTATGAGTGAGTGAGTGTATGAGTGAGTGTATGAGTGAGTGAGTGTATGAGTGAGTGAGTGTATGAGTGAGTGAGTGTATGAGTGAGTGAGTGAGTGTATGAGTGAGTGTATGAGTGAGTGAGTGAGTGTTTGAGTGTCTTCCCCAGACTCGTGCAGTGATAGCTGAGAAGCGGGAAGTGAAACTGAACTTGGAGATTCAGAGTCTGAAGGTGACACTCACTCACTCACTCACACACTCACTCATACACTCACTCACTCACTCACACACTCACACACTCACTCACTCACTCATACACTCACTCACACACTCACTCACTCACTCATACACTCACTCACTCACTCACTCACACACTCACTCACTCACTCATACACTCACTCACACACTCACTCACTCACTCATACACTCACTCACTCACTCATACACTCACTCACTCACACACTCACTCACTCACTCACACACTCATACACTCACTCACTCATACACTCACTCATACACTCACTCATACACTCACTCATACACTCACTCACTCACTCATACACTCACTCACTCATACACTCACTCACTCACTCATACACTCACTCACTCATACACTCACTCATACACTCACTCATACACTCACTCACACACTCACTCATACACTCACTCATTCATACACTCACTCACCCACTCACCCACTCACTCACACACTCACACACTCACTCACTCATACACTCACTCACTCACTCATACACTCACTCATACACTCACTCACTCACACACTCACTCACTCATACACTCACTCACTCATACACTCACTCACTCACTCACACACCTCACTCACTCACTCATACACTCACTCACACACTCACTCACTCACTCATACACTCACTCACTCACTCATACACTCACTCACTCACACACTCACTCACTCACTCACACACTCATACACTCACTCACTCATACACTCACTCATACACTCACTCATACACTCACTCATACACTCACTCACTCACTCATACACTCACTCACTCATACACTCACTCACTCACTCATACACTCACTCACTCATACACTCACTCATACACTCACTCATACACTCACTCATACACTCACTCATACACTCACTCACTCATACACTCACTCACTCACACACTCACTCACTCACACACTCACACACTCACTCACTCATACACTCACTCACTCACTCATACACTCACTCATACACTCACTCACTCACACACTCACTCACTCATACACTCACTCACTCATACACTCACTCATACACTCACTCACTCATACACTCACTCACTCACTCATACACTCACTCACTCACTCATACACTCACTCACTCACACACTCACTCACTCACACACTCACACACTCACTCACTCATACACTCACTCACTCACTCATACACTCACTCACTCACACACTCACTCACTCATACACTCACTCACTCATACACTCACTCATACACTCACTCACTCATACACTCACTCATACACTCACTCATACACTCACTCATACACTCACTCACTCATACACTCACTCACTCATACACTCACTCATACACTCACTCATACACTCACTCATACACTCACTCACTCATACACTCACTCACTCATACACTCACTCACTCATACACTCACTCACTCACACACTCACACACTCACTCACTCACACACTCACACACTCACTCACTCACACACTCACTCACTCATACACTCACTCACTCATACACTCACTCACTCATACACTCACTCACTCACTCATACACTCACTCATACACTCACTCACTCACACACTCACTCACTCATACACTCACTCATACACTCACTCACTCACTCATACACTCACTCACTCATACACTCACTCACTCACTCATACACTCACTCATACACTCACTCACTCATACACTCACACACTCACCACTCAATCACTCACCACTCACTCACTCATACACTCACTCACTCATACACTCACTCACTCACTCATACACTCACTCACTCATACACTCACTCACTCATACACTCACTCACTCATACACTCACTCACTCATACACTCACTCACTCACTCATACACTCACTCACTCACTCATACACTCACTCACTCACTCATACACTCACTCACTCATACACTCACTCACTCATACACTCACTCATACACTCACTCACTCATACACTCATACACTCACTCACTCACACACTCATACACTCACACACTCATACACTCACTCATACACTCACTCACTCATTCACTCACTCACTCACACACTCACTCACTCACTCACTCACTCACTCACACACTCACTCATACACTCACTCATACACTCACTCACTCATACACTCACACACTCATACACTCACACACTCATACACTCACACACTCATACACTCACTCATACACTCACTCACTCATACACTCACTCACTCATACACACACTCACTCATACACTCACACACTCATACACTCACTCATACACTCACTCACTCATACACTCACACACTCACTCACTCATACACTCACTCATACACTCACTCACTCATACACTCACTCACTCACTCACTCATACACTCACTCATACACACACTCACTCACTCATACACTCACACACTCATACACTCACTCACTCATACACTCACTCACTCATACACTCACTCATACACTCACTCACTCACACACTCATACACTCACTCACTCATACACTCACTCACACACACACTCATACACTCACTCACTCATACACTCACTCACTCATTCACTCACTCACTCACTCATACACTCACACACTCATACACTCACTCACTCAGACACTCACTCACTCATACACTCACTCACTCACTCATACACTCACTCACTCATACACTCACTCACTCATACACTCACACACTCATACACTCACTCACTCAGACACTCACTCACTCATACACTCACTCACTCATACACTCACTCACTCACTCATACACTCACTCACTCATACACTCACTCACTCATACACTCACACACTCATACACTCACTCACACACTCACTCACTCACTCACTCATACACTCACTCACTCATACACTCACTCACACACTCACTCACTCATACACTCACTCACTCATACACTCACACACTCATACACTCACTCACTCAGACACTCACTCACACACTCACTCACTCATACACTCACTCACTCATACACTCACACACTCATACACTCACTCACTCAGACACTCACTCACTCATACACTCACTCACACACACACTCATACACTCACTCACTCATTCACTCACTCACTCATACACTCACTCACTCACACACTCATACACTCACTCACTCATTCACTCACACACTCACTCACTCAGACACTCACTCACTCATACACTCACTCACTCATACACTCACTCACTCATACACTCACTCACTCATACACTCACTCACTCATACACTCACTCACTCATACACTCACACACTCATACACTCACTCACTCATACACTCACTCACTCATACACTCACTCACTCATTCACTCACTCACTCATACACTCACTCACTCATACACTCACTCACTCACTCATACACTCACACACTCATACACTCACACACTCATACACTCACTCACACACGCACTCACTCATACACTCACACACTCATACACTCACTCACTCAGACACTCACTCACTCATACACTCACTCATACACTCACTCACTCATACACTCACTCATACACTCACTCACTCATACACTCACACACTCATACACTCACTCACTCATACACTCACTCACTCATACACTCACACACTCATACACTCACTCACTCAGACACTCACTCACACACGCACTCACTCATACACTCACACACTCATACACTCACTCACTCAGACACTCACTCACTCATACACTCACTCACACACTCATACACTCACTCACTCATTCACTCACTCACTCACTCATACACTCACTCACTCATACACTCACTCACACACTCATACACTCACTCACTCATTCACTCACTCACTCACTCATACACTCACTCACTCATACACTCACTCATACACTCACTCACTCATACACTCACTCATTCACTCACTCACTCATACACTCACACACTCATACACTCACTCACTCAGACACTCACTCACACACTCACTCACTCATACACTCACTCACTCATACACTCACACACTCATACACTCACTCACTCATACACTCACTCACTCATACACTCATACACTCACTCACTCATACACTCACTCACTCATACACTCACTCACACACTCACTCACTCACACACTCACTCACTCATACACTCACACACTCATACACTCACTCACTCATACACTCACTCACACACACACTCATACACTCACTCACTCATTCACTCACTCACTCATACACTCACTCACTCATACACTCACTCACTCATACACTCACTCACTCAGACACTCACTCACACACTCACTCACTCACACACTCACACACTCATACACTCACTCACTCATACACTCACTCACTCATACACTCACACACTCATACACTCACACACTCATACACTCACTCACTCAGACACTCACTCACACACTCACTCACTCATACACTCACTCACTCATTCACTCACTCACTCATACACTCACACACTCATACACTCACTCACTCAGACACTCACTCACACACTCACTCACTCATACACTCACTCACTCATACACTCACACACTCATACACTCACTCACTCAGACACTCACTCACTCATACACTCACTCACACACACACTCACTCACTCAGACACTCACTCACTCAGACACTCACTCACACACACACTCACACACTCACTCACTCACTCATACACTCACACACTCATTCACTCACTCACTCATACACTCACTCACTCAGACACTCACTCACTCAGACACTCACTCACACACACACTCACTCACTCACTCACTCACTCATACACTCACTCACTCACACACTCACTCACTCATACACTCACTCACTCAGACACTCACTCACACACACACTCACACACTCACTCACTCAGACACTCACTCACTCATACACTCACTCACTCATACACTCACTCACTCAGACACTCACTCACACACACACTCACACACTCACTCACTCAGACACTCACTCACTCATACACTCACTCACACACACACTCATACACTCACTCACTCACTCACTCATACACTCACTCACTCACTCATTCACTCACTCACTCATACACTCACACACTCATACACTCACTCACTCATACACTCACTCACTCACTCATTCACTCACTCACTCATACACTCACACACTCATACACTCACTCAGACACTCACTCACACACACACTCACACACTCATACACTCACTCACTCAGACACTCACTCACTCATACACTCACTCACTCATTCACTCACTCACTCACTCATACACTCACTCACTCATACACTCACTCACTCATACACTCACTCACTCATTCACTCACTCACTCATACACTCACACACTCATACACTCACTCACACACTCACTCACTCATACACTCACACACTCATACACTCACTCATACACTCACTCACACACTCATACACTCACTCACTCATACACTCACTCACTCATACTCACTCACTCACTCATACACTCACTCACTCGTTCACTCACTCACTCATACACTCACTCACTCACTCATACACTCACTCACACACACACTCACACACTCATACACTCACTCACTCATACACTCACTCACTCACTCATACACTCACTCACTCGTTCACTCACTCACTCATACACTCACTCACTCACTCATACACTCACTCACTCATACACTCACTCACTCATACACTCACTCACACACACACTCACACACTCATACACTCACTCACTCATACACTCACTCACTCATACACTCACTCACTCACTCATACACTCACTCACTCGTTCACTCACTCACTCATACACTCACTCACTCACTCATACACTCACTCACTCATACACTCACTCACTCATACACTCACTCACACACACACTCACACACTCATACACTCACTCACTCATACACTCACTCACTCATACACTCACTCACTCGTTCACTCACTCACTCATACACTCACTCACTCACTCATACACTCACTCACTCATACACTCACTCACACACTCACTCACTCACACACTCACTCACTCACACACTCACTCACTCACACACTCACTCACTCACACACTCACTCATACACTCACTCATACACTCACACACTCATACACTCACTCACACACACACTCACACACTCATACACTCACTCACTCATACACTCACACACTCATACAGTCACTCACTCATACAGTCACTCATACACTCACTCATACACTCACTCACTCACACACTCACTCACTCACACACTCACTCACTCACACACACACTCATACACTCACTCACTCATTCACCCACTCACTCATACACTCACTCACTCATACACTCACTCACTCATACACTCACTCACACACACACTCACACACTCATACACTCACTCACTCATACACTCACTCACTCATACACTCACTCACACACTCATACAGTCACTCACTCATACAGTCACTCATACACTCACTCACTCATACACTCACTCACTCATACACACACTCACTCATACACTCACTCACTCATACACTCACTCACCCATACCCTCACTCACTCATTCACTCGTTCACTCACTCATACAGTCACTCACTCACTCATACACTCACTCACTCATACACTCACTCACTCATACACTCACTCACTCATACACTCACTCACCCATACCCTCACTCACTCATACACTCACTCAGACACTCACTCACTCATACACTCACTCATACCCTCACTCACTCATACACTCACTCACTCATACACTCACTCACTCACTCATACACTCACTCATACACTCACTCACTCATACACTCACTCACTCACTCATACACTCACTCACTCATACACTCACTCATACCCTCACTCACTCATACACTCACTCACTCATACACTCACTCACTCACTCATACACTCACTCACTCATTCACTCACTCACTCATACACTCACTCACTCATACACTCACTCACTCACTCATACACTCACTCACTCACTCATACACTCACTCATACCCTCACTCACTCATACACTCACTCACTCATACACTCACTCACTCACTCATACACTCACTCATACACTCACTCACTCATTCACTCACTCACTCATACACTCACTCACTCACACACTCACTCACTCATACACTCACTCACTCATTCACTCACTCACTCATACACTCACACACTCATACAGTCACTCACTCATACAGTCACTCATACACTCACTCACTCACTCATACACTCACTCACTCATTCACTCACTCACTCATACACTCACTCACTCATACACTCACTCACTCACTCATACACTCACTCACTCACTCATACACTCACTCATACCCTCACTCACTCATACACTCACTCACTCATACACTCACTCACTCACTCATACACTCACTCATACACTCACTCACTCATTCACTCACTCACTCATACACTCACTCACTCACACACTCACTCACTCATACACTCACTCACTCATTCACTCACTCACTCATACACTCACACACTCATACACTCACTCACTCACTCACTCACTCACTCATACACTCACTCACTCATACACTCACTCACTCACTCATACACTCACTCACTCACTCATACACTCACTCATACCCTCACTCACTCATACACTCACTCACTCATACACTCACTCACTCACTCATACACTCACTCATACACTCACTCACTCATTCACTCACTCACTCATACAGTCACTCACTCATACAGTCACTCATACACTCACACACTCATACACTCACTCACTCACACACTCACTCACTCACACACTCACTCACTCACACACACACTCACTCACTCATTCACCCACTCACTCATACACTCACACACTCATACACTCACTCACTCATACACTCACTCACACACACACTCACACACTCATACACTCACACACTCATACACTCACTCACACACACACTCACACACTCACACACTCACACACTCATACACTCACACACTCATACACTCACTCACTCATACACTCACTCACACACACACTCACACACTCATACACTCACACACTCATACACTCACTCACACACACACTCACACACTCACACACTCACTCACTCATACACTCACTCACTCATACACTCACACACTCATACAGTCACTCACTCATACAGTCACTCATACACTCACACACTCATACACTCACTCACACACACACTCA
>NW_027621007.1:40000-48675 GCF_964198595.1 Lampetra fluviatilis
ACAGAGACTCACATAGACTCACAGAGACCCACAGAGACTACCCACAGAGACTCACAGAGACCCACAGAGACTCACAGAGACCCACAGAGACCCACAGAGACCCACAGAGACTCACAGAGACCCACAGAGACCCACATAGACTCACAGAGACCCACAGAGACCCACAGAGACGCACAGAGACCCACAGAGACTCACAGAGACCCACAGAGACCCACAGACTCACAGAGACTCAGAGACCCACAGACTCACAGAAGAGACCCACAGAGACCCACAGACTCACAGAGACTCACAGAGACCCACAGACTCACAGAGACCCACAGAGACTCACAGAGACTCACAGAAGAGACCCACAGAGACCCACAGAGACCCACAGAGACCCACAGAGACCCACAGAGACACACAGAGACACACAGAGACCCACAGAGACACACAGAGACCCACAGAGACCCACAGAGACCCACAGAGACCCACAGAGACTCACAGAGACACACAGAGACCCACAGAGACTCACAGAGACCCACAGAGACCCACAAAGACCCGCAGACTCACAGAGACCCACAGAGACTCACAGAGACCCACAGAGACCCACAGACTCACAGAAGAGACCCACAGAGACCCACAGAGACTCACAGAGACCCACAGAGACCCACAAACTCACAGAAGAGACTCACAGAGACCCACAGATTCTCACAGAGACCCACAGAGACCCACAGAGACCCACATAGACCCACAGAGACCCACAGACTCACAGAGACCCACAGAGACCCACAAACTCACGGAAGAGACTCACAGAGACCCACAGACCCACAGAGACTCACAGAGACCCACAGACCCACAGAGACTTACAGAGACTCACAGAGACCCACAGATTCTCACATATCCTCCCCCCTCTCCCCCGCCCCCCCCCCCTGTAGCCATGTGCTGGCCGGAGTTGGGGCGGCAATGTCGCTTGCTGATCGCATCGATTCCCTGGGGAGGATTGGAGACCATCACCAGGGGACTGGGGACCAGCATCGGGGGAGTGGAGACCATCACTGACAAACTCACTCACTCACCCACTCACTCAGTCACCCAATCAGTCACTCACCCACTCACTCAGTCACCCAATCAGTCACTCACCCACCCACTCAGTCACTCACTCACTCAGTCACTCAGTCAGTCACTCAGTCACTTACTCACTCACTCAGTCACCCACTCAGTCACTCAGTCACTCACTCAGTCACTCAGTCACCCCACTCACTCACTCAGTCACTCACTTATCTACCCACTCACCCACCCACCCACCCACCCACACCCACTCACTCACCCACTCACCCACCCACTCACTCACCCACCCACCCACCTCACCCACTCACCCACCCACCCACCCACCCACTCACCCACCCACTCACCCACTCACCCACTCACCCACTCACCCACCCACCCACCCACTCACCCACTCACTCACCCACTCACCCACCCACTCACTCACCCACTCACCCACTCACCCACCCACTCACCCACTCACCCCACCCACCCACTCACCCACTCCACTCACCCACTCACCCACTCACCCACTCACCCCCACTCACCCACTCACCCACCCACCCACCCACTCACCCACTCACTCACCCACTCACCCACCCACCCACTCACCCACTCACCCACTCACCCACCCACTCACCCACTCACCCACCCACCCACCCACCCACTCACCCACTCACCCACCCACTCACCCACTCACCCACCCCCACCACTCACCCACTCACTCACCCACTCACCCACCCACCCACTCACCCACTCACCCACTCACCCACCCACTCACCCCACCCACCCACCCACTCACCCACTCACCCACTCACTCACCCACTCACCCACCCACTCACTCACCCACTCACCCACCCACTCACCCACTCACCCACCCACCCACCACCCACTCACCCACCCACCCACCCACTCACTCCCTCACCCACTCACCCACCCACCCACCCACTCACCACCCACCCACCCACCCACCACCACCACCCACCCACCCACCCACCCACCACACCCACCCACCCACCCACTCACCCACCCACCCACCCACTCACCCACCCACCCACTCACTCACTCACCCACCCACCCACCCACCCACCCACCCACTCACTCACTCACTCACCCACCCACCCACCCACTCACTCACCCACCCACCCACTCACCCACCCACCCACTCACCCACTCACTCACCCACTCACCCACCCACTCACCCACCCACCCACTCACTCACCCACTCACTCACCCACTCACCCACCCACCCACTCACTCACCCACTCACTCACCCACTCACCCACCCACCCACCCACCACTCACTCACTCACCCACCCACTCACCCACTCACTCACTCACCCACCCACTCACCCACTCACTCACTCACTGTCACCCACTGACCCACCCACCCACCCACTCACCCACCCACCCACTCACCCACCCACTCACCCACTCACTCACTCACCCACCCACTCACCCACCCACTCACCCACCCACCCACTCACCCACTCACCCACTCACCCACTCACCCACCCACCCACCCACTCACCCACCCACCCACCCACTCACCCACTCACCCACTCACCACCCACTCACCCACCCACTCACTCACCCACTCACCCACCCACCACACCACTCACCCACTCACCCACCCACCCACCCACCCACTCACTCCCTCACCCACTCACCCTCCCACCCACCCACTCACCCACTCACCCACCCACCCACCCACTCACCCACTCACCCACCCACTCACCCACTCACCCACCCACCCACCCACTCACCCACTCACCCACTCACCCCCACCCACCCACCCACTCACCCACTCACCCACTCACTCACCCACTCACCCACCCACTCACTCACCCACTCCCACCCACTCACCCACTCACCCACCCACCCACTCACCCACTCACCCACCCACCCACTCACTCCCTCACCCACTCACCCACCCACCCACCCACTCACCCACCCACCCACTCACCCACCCACCCACCCACTCACCCACCCACCCACTCACCCACCCACCCACCACTCACTCACTCACCCACCCACCCACCCACCCACCCACTCACTCACTCACTCACCCACTCACTCACCCACCCCCACTCACCCCACCACCCACTCACCCACTCACTCACCACTCACCCACCCACCCACCCACTCACTCACCCACTCACTCACCCACTCACCCACCCACCCACCCACCCACTCACCACCCACTCACTCACCCACTCACCCACCCACCCACCCACCCACTCACTCACTCACTCACCCACCCACTCACCCACTCACTCACTCACCCACCCACTCACCCACTCACTCACTCACTCAGTCACCCACTGACCCACCCACCCACCCACTCACCCACCCACCCACCCACTCCACCCACCCACTCACCCACTCACTCACTCACCCACCCACTCACCCACCCACTCACCCACTCACCCACCCACCCACCCACTCACCCACTCACTCACTCACCCACTCACCCACTCACTCACTCACCCACTCACCACCCACTCACCCACCCACTCACCCACCCACCCACCCACTCACCCACCCACTCACCCACTCACCCACCCACCCACTCACCCACCCACCCACTCACCCACCCACCCACTCACCCACCCACCCACTCATCCACTCACTCACCACTCACCCACCCACTCACCCACCCACTCACCCACCCACTCACCCACCCACTCACTCACCCACTCACCCACTCACCCACCCACTCACCCACTCACCCACCCACTCACCCCACTCACCCACCCACTCACCCACTCACCAACCCACCCACTCACTCACCCACTGACTCACTCACCCACTGACCCTCCCACCCACCCACCCACTCACTCACTCACCCACCCACCCACCCACTCACCCACTCACCCACCACCCACTCACCCACCCACCCACCCACCCACTCACCCACCCACCCACTCACCCACTCACCCACCCACTCACCCACCCACCCACTCACCCACCCACCCACCCACTCACCCACCCACCCACCCACCCCCACCCACCCACCCACTCACTCACCCACCCACTCACCCACCCACCCACCCACCACTCACCCACCCACCACCCACCCACCCACTCACCCACCCACCCACTCACCCACACACCCACCCACTCACCCACCCACTCACTCACCCACTCACCCACCCACCCACTCACCCACTCACCCACCCACTCACCCACCCACCCACTCACCCACCCACTCACCACCCACTCACCCACCCACCCACTCACCCACCCACTCACCCCACCCACCCACTCACCCACCCACTCACCCACCCACCCACCCACCACCCACCCACTCACCCACTCACCCACCCACCCACCCACCCACTCACCCACCCCACCCACCCACCCACCACCCCCCCCACCCACTCACCCACCCACCACCCACTCACCCACCCACCCACCACTCACCCACTCACCCACCACTCACCCACCCACTCACCACCCACCACCACCCCACCACCCACCACTCACCCACTCACCCACCACCCACTCACCCACTCACCCACCCACCCACTCACTCACCCACCCACCCACCCACTCACCACCCACCACCCACTCACCCACCCACTCACCCACCCACCCACTCACCCACCCACCCACCCACCCACCCACTCACACCACCCACCCACCCACCCACCCACCCACTCACCACCCACCCACTCACCCATCACCCACCCACCCACCCACTCACACCCTCACCCACCCACCACCCACCCACCACACCCACCCACCCACACACCCACCACCCACCCACTCACCCACCACCCCTCACCCCACCCACCACCCACCCACTCACCACCCACCCACCCACCCACCACCCATCACCCACCCACCCACCCACTCACCCACTCACCCCCACCCACCCACTCACCCACCCACTCACTCACCCACTCACCCACCCACTCACCCACTCACCCCTCACCCACCCACCCACCCACCCCACTCACCCACTCACCCACTCACTCACTCACCCACCCCCCACCCACCCACTCACCCACCCACCCACCCACCCACTCACCCACTCACTCACCACCCACCCACTCACCCACCCACTCACCCACTCACCCACTCACCCACCCACTCACCACCCACTCACCCACTCACCCACCCACCCACCCACCCCCTCACCCACCCCCTCACCCACCCACTCACTCACTCACCCCTCACCCACCCACTCACCCACCCACCCACCCACCCACCCACTCACCCACTCACCCACTCACCCACCCACTCACTCACCCACTCACCCACTCACCCACCCAACCACCCCCTCACCCACCCCCTCACCCACCCACTCACTCACTCACCCCTCACCCACCCACTCACCCACTCACTCACTCACCCACCCACTCACCCACCCACTCACCCACTCACCCACTCACCCACCCACTCACTCACCCACTCACCCACCCACTCACCCACCCACCCACCCACTCACTCACTCACCCACCCACCCACTCACCCACCCACCACTCACCCACCCACTCACTCACCCACCCACCCACTCACCCACCCACCCACCCACTCACCCACTCACTCACTCACCCACTCACCCACCACTCACCCACCCACTCACCCACCCACCCACCCACTCACCCACCCCACTCACCCACTCACCCACCCACCCACTCACCCACCCACCACTCACCCACCCACCCACTCACCCACCCACCCACTCATCCACTCACTCACCCACTCACCCACCCACTCACCCACCCACTCACCCACCCACTCACCCACCCACTCACTCACCCACTCACCCACTCACCCACCCACTCACCCACTCACCCACCCACTCACCCACTCACTCACCCACCCACTCACCCACTCACCAACCCACCCACTCACTCACCCACTGACTCACTCACCCACTGACCCGCCCACCCACCCACCCACTCACTCACTCACCCACCCACCCACCCACTCACCCACTCACCCACCCACCCACTCACCCACCCACCCACCCACCCACTCACCCACCCACCCACTCACCCACTCACCCACCCACTCACCCACCCACCCACTCACCCACCCACCCACCCACTCACCCACCCACCCACCCACCCACTCACCCACCCACCCACTCACTCACCCACCCACTCACCCACCCACCCACCCACCCACTCACCCACCCACTCACCCACCCACCCACTCACCCACCCACCCACTCACCCACTCACCCACCCACTCACCCACCCACTCACTCACCCACTCACCCACCCACCCACTCACCCACTCACCCACCCACTCACCCACCCACCCACTCACCCACCCACTCACTCACCCACTCACCCACCCACCCACTCACCCACCCACTCACCCACCCACCCACTCACCCACCCACTCACCCACCCACCCACCCACTCACCCACTCACCCACCCACTCACCCACCCACCCACTCACCCACTCACCCACCCACCCACCCACCCACCCACTCACCCACCCACTCACCCACTCACCCACCCACCCAGCCACTCACCCACTCACCCACTCACTCACCCACCCACTCACTCACCCACCCACTCACCCACTCACTCACCCACCCACTCACCCACTCACCCACCCACCCACTCACCCACTCACCCACCCACCCACTCACTCACCCACCCACCCACCCACTCAGCCTCCCACCCACCCACTCACCCACCCACTCACCCACCCACCCACTCACCCACCCACCCACTCACCCACCCACCCACCCACTCACCCACCCACTCACTCACCCACCCACTCACCCAATCACCCACCCACCCACCCACTCACCCCTCACCCACCCACTCACCCACCCACTCACCCACCCACCCACTCACCCACTCACCCACCCACTCACCCACTCACCCCTCACCCACCCACTCACCCACCCACTCACTCACCCACCCACTCACCCACTCACCCAATCACCCACCCACCCACCCACTCACCCACTCACCCCTCACCCACCCACTCACCCACCCACTCACTCACCCACTCACCCACCCACTCACCCACTCACCCCTCACCCACCCACTCACCCACCCACTCACCCACTCACCCACTCACTCACTCACCCACCCCCTCACCCACCCACTCACCCACCCACCCACCCACCCACTCACCCACTCACTCACTCACCCACCCACTCACCCACCCACTCACCCACTCACCCACTCACCCACCCACTCACTCACCCACTCACCCACTCACCCACCCAACCACCCCCTCACCCACCCCCTCACCCACCCACTCACTCACTCACCCCTCACCCACCCACTCACCCACCCACCCACCCACCCACCCACTCACCCACTCACCCACTCACCCACCCACTCACTCACCCACTCACCCACTCACCCACCCAACCACCCCCTCACCCACCCCCTCACCCACCCACTCACTCACTCACCCCTCACCCACCCACTCACCCACCCACTCACCCACCCACTCACCCACCCACTCACTCACCCACTCACCCACTCACCCACCCAACCACCCCCTCACCCACCCCCTCACCCACCCACTCACTCACTCACCCCTCACCCACCCACTCACCCACCCACCCACTCACTCACTCACCCACTCACCCACCCACTCACCCACCCACTCACCCACCCACTCACCCACCCACTCACCCACCCACTCACCCACTCACTCACCCACCCACTCACCCACCCACTCACCCACCCACTCACCCACCCACCCACTCACCCCTCACCCACCCACTCACCCACCCCCTCACCCACCCACTCACCCACCCCCTCACCCACCCACCCACTCACCCACTCACCCACTCACACGTACGATTCGATATTAAAGAACGCTTTCATTTTTGTCCGTTTATTGATGTACAAAAGATTTCTATAGAGACATTGTAAGCGAATTAAAGACATTTTGACATTCAACGTTTCATGTGGCTGATATCATTCCTGACCCACAGACTCACCACACAGAGACCCACAGACTCACCACACAGAGACCCACAGACTCACCACACAGAGACCCATAGACTCACCACACAGAGACCCACAGACTCACCACACAGACTCACCACACAGACTCACCACACAGACTCACCACACAGACTCACCACACAGACTCACCACACAGACTCACCACACAGACTCACCACACAGAGACCCACAGACTCACCACACAGACTCACCACACAGACTCACCACACAGACTCACCACACAGACCCACAGACTCCTCACACAGAGACCCACAGACTCACCACACAGAGACCCACAGACTCACCACGCAGAGACCCATAGACTCACCACACAGAGACCCACAGACTCACCACACAGAGACCCACAGACTCACCACACAGAGACCCACATACTCACCACGCAGAGACCCATAGACTCACCACACAGAGACCCACAGACTCACCACACAGAGACCCACAGACTCACCACACAGAGACCCACAGACTCCTCACACAGAGACCCATAGACTCACCACACAGAGACCCACAGACTCACCACGCAGAGACCCATAGACTCACCACACAGAGACCCACAGACTCACCACACAGAGACCCACAGACTCACCACACAGAGACCCACAGACTCACCACACAGAGACCCACAGACTCACCACACAGAGACCCACAGACTCACCACACAGAGACCCATAGACTCACCACACAGAGAC